>NW_027641353.1:0-108800 GCF_949987615.1 Pollachius pollachius
TCTGACCTTTCAATTTTGATATTGCTCAAAACTAATGGAATTCACTCCCAAATGGTGGTTTATGCTTAAATAACCCTTTTGTAAGCATAATAACACGTTTGAATTGAAAGAAACAGAAATATTCACATGTCAAGTTTTTATGTGTGCAAAATGCTTTTCAGAGCGAGAGAAGCACTTTTTGACCAACAATGTGATTTTTACCTTTCAATTTTGATATTGCTCAAAACTAATGGAATTCACTCCCAAATGGTGGTTTATGCTTAAATAAACCTTTTGTAAGCATAATAACACGTTTCATTGAAAGAAACAGAAATATTCACATGTCAAGTTTTTATGCGTGCAAAATGCTTTTCAGAGCGAGAGAAGCACTTTTTGACCAACAATGTGACTCTGACCTTTCAATTTTGATATTGCTCAAAACTAATGGAATCACTCCAAATGGTGGTTTATGCTTAAATAACCCTTTTGTAAGCATAATAACACGTTTCCATTGAAAGTAACAGAAATATTCACATGTCAAGTTTTTATGTGTGCAAAATGCTTTTCAGAGCGAGAGAAGCACTTTTTTGACCAACAATGTGATTCTGACCTTACAATGTTGATATTGCTCAAAACTAATGGAATTCACTCCAAATGGTGGTTTATGCTTAAATAACCTTTTCTAAGCATAATAACACGTTTGAATTGAAAGAAACAGAAATATTCACATGTCAAGTTTTTATGCGTGCAAAATGCTTTCAGAGCGAGAGAAGCACTTTTTGACCAACAATGTGATTTTTTACCTTACAATGTTGATATTGCTCAAAACTAATTGAATTCACTCCAAATAGTGGTTTATGCTTAAATAACCCTTTTGTAAGCATAATAACACGTTTCCATTGAAAGTAACAGAAATATTCACATGTCAAGTTTTTATGTGTGCAAAATGCTTTTCAGAGCGAGAGAAGCACTTTTTGACCAACAATGTGATTCTGACCTTTCAATTTTGATATTGCTCAAAACTAATGGAATTCACTCCCAAATGGTGTGTTTATGCTTAAATAACCCTTTTGTAAGCATAATAACACGTTTCCATTGAAAGAAACAGAAATATTCACATGTCAAGTTTTTATGCGTGCAAAATGCTTTTCAGAGCGAGAGAAGCACTTTTTGACCAACAATGTGATTTTTACCTTACAATGTTGATATTGCTCAAAACGAATGGAATTCACTCCCAAATGGTGGTTTATGCTTAAATAACCCTTTTGTATCATAATAACACGTTTGAATTGAAAGGAACAGAAATATTCACTTGTCAAGTTTTTATGCGTGCAAAATGCTTTTCAGAGCGAGAGAAGCACTTTTTGACCAACAATGTGACTCTGACCTTTCAATTTTGATATTGCTCAAAACTAATGGAATTCACTCCCAAATGGTGGTTTATGCTTAAATAACCCTTTTGTAAGCATAATAACACGTTTGAATTGAAAGAAACAGAAATATTCACATGTCAAGTTTTTATGTGTGCAAAATGCTTTTCAGAGCGAGAGAAGCACTTTTTGACCAACAATGTGATTTTTACCTTTCAATTTTGATATTGCTCAAAACTAATGGAATTCACTCCCAAATGGTGGTTTATGCTTAAATAAACCTTTTGTAAGCATAATAACACGTTTGAATTGAAAGAAACAGAAATATTCACATGTCAAGTTTTTATGCGTGCAAAATGCTTTTCAGAGCGAGAGAAGCACTTTTTGACCAACAATGTGATTTTTACCTTACAATGTTGATATTGCTCAAAACGAATGGAATTCACTCCCAAATGGTGGTTTATGCTTAAATAACCCTTTTGTATCATAATAACACGTTTGAATTGAAAGGAGCAGAAATATTCACTTGTCAAGTTTTTATGCGTGCAAAATGCTTTTCAGAGCGAGAGAAGCACTTTTTGACCAACAATGTGACTCTGACCTTTCAATTTTGATATTGCTCAAAACTAATGGAATTCACTCCCAAATGGTGGTTTATGCTTAAATAACCATTTTGTAAGCATAATAACACGTTTGAATTGAAAGAAACAGAAATATTCACATGTCAAGTTTATATGTGTGCAAAATGCTTTTCAGAGCGAGAGAAGCACTTTTTGACCAACAATGTGATTTTTACCTTTCAATTTTGATATTGCTCAAAACTAATGGAATTCACTCCCAAATGGTGGTTTATGCTTAAATAAACCTTTTGTAAGCATAATAACACGTTTCCATTGAAAGAAACAGAAATATTCACATGTCAAGTTTTTATGCGTGCAAAATGCTTTTCAGAGCGAGAGAAGCACTTTTTGACCAACAATGTGATTCTGACCTTTCAATTTTGATATTGCTCAAAACTAATGGAATTCACTCCCAAATGGTGGTTTATGCTTAAATAACCCTTTTGTAAGCATAATAACACGTTTGAATTGAAAGAAACAGAAATATTCACATGTCAAGTTTTTATGTGTGCAAAATGCTTTTCAGAGCGAGAGAAGCACTTTTTGACAAACAATGTGATTTTTACCTTTCAATTTTGATATTGCTCAAAACTAATGGAATTCACTCCCAAATGGTGGTTTATGCTTAAATAAACCTTTTGTAAGCATAATAACACGTTTCCATTGAAAGAAACAGAAATATTCACATGTCAAGTTTTTATGCGTGCAAAATGCTTTTCAGAGCGAGAGAAGCACTTTTTGACCAACAATGTGACTCTGACCTTTCAATTTTGATATTGCTCAAAACTAATGGAATTCACTCCCAAATGGTGGTTTATGCTTAAATAACCCTTTTGTAAGCATAATAACACGTTTCCATTGAAAGTAACAGAAATATTCACATGTCAAGTTTTTATGTGTGCAAAATGCTTTTCAGAGCGAGAGAAGCACTTTTTGACCAACAATGTGATTCTGACCTTACAATGTTGATATTGCTCAAAACTAATGGAATTCACTCCCAAATGGTGGTTTATGCTTAAATAACCCTTTTCTAAGCATAATAACACGTTTGAATTGAAAGAAACAGAAATATTCACATGTCAAGTTTTTATGCGTGCAAAATGCTTTTCAGAGCGAGAGAAGCACTTTTTGACCAACAATGTGATTTTTACCTTACAATGTTGATATTGCTCAAAACTAATGGAATTCACTCCCAAATAGTGGTTTATGCTTAAATAACCCTTTTGTAAGCATAATAACACGTTTCCATTGAAAGTAACAGAAATATTCACATGTCAAGTTTTTATGTGTGCAAAATGCTTTTCAGAGCGAGAGAAGCACTTTTTGACCAACAATGTGATTCTGACCTTTCAATTTTGATATTGCTCAAAACTAATGGAATTCACTCCCAAATGGTGGTTTATGCTTAAATAACCCTTTTGTAAGCATAATAACACGTTTCCATTGAAAGAAACAGAAATATTCACATGTCAAGTTTTTATGCGTGCAAAATGCTTTTCAGAGCGAGAGAAGCACTTTTTGACCAACAATGTGATTTTTACCTTACAATGTTGATATTGCTCAAAACGAATGGAATTCACTCCCAAATGGTGGTTTATGCTTAAATAACCCTTTTGTATCATAATAACACGTTTGAATTGAAAGGAACAGAAATATTCACTTGTCAAGTTTTTATGCGTGCAAAATGCTTTTCAGAGCGAGAGAAGCACTTTTTGACCAACAATGTGACTCTGACCTTTCAATTTTGATATTGCTCAAAACTAATGGAATTCACTCCCAAATGGTGGTTTATGCTTAAATAACCCTTTTGTAAGCATAATAACACGTTTGAATTGAAAGAAACAGAAATATTCACATGTCAAGTTTTTATGTGTGCAAAATGCTTTTCAGAGCGAGAGAAGCACTTTTTGACCAACAATGTGATTTTTACCTTTCAATTTTGATATTGCTCAAAACTAATGGAATTCACTCCCAAATGGTGGTTTATGCTTAAATAAACCTTTTGTAAGCATAATAACACGTTTCCATTGAAAGAAACAGAAATATTCACATGTCAAGTTTTTATGCGTGCAAAATGCTTTTCAGAGCGAGAGAAGCACTTTTTGACCAACAATGTGACTCTGACCTTTCAATTTTGATATTGCTCAAAACTAATGGAATTCACTCCCAAATGGTGGTTTATGCTTAAATAACCCTTTTGTAAGCATAATAACACGTTTCCATTGAAAGTAACAGAAATATTCACATGTCAAGTTTTTATGTGTGCAAAATGCTTTTCAGAGCGAGAGAAGCACTTTTTGACCAACAATGTGATTCTGACCTTACAATGTTGATATTGCTCAAAACTAATGGAATTCACTCCCAAATGGTGGTTTATGCTTAAATAACCCTTTTCTAAGCATAATAACACGTTTGAATTGAAAGAAACAGAAATATTCACATGTCAAGTTTTTATGCGTGCAAAATGCTTTTCAGAGCGAGAGAAGCACTTTTTGACCAACAATGTGATTTTTACCTTACAATGTTGATATTGCTCAAAACTAATGGAATTCACTCCCAAATAGTGGTTTATGCTTAAATAACCCTTTTGTAAGCATAATAACACGTTTCCATTGAAAGTAACAGAAATATTCACATGTCAAGTTTTTATGTGTGCAAAATGCTTTTCAGAGCGAGAGAAGCACTTTTTGACCAACAATGTGATTCTGACCTTTCAATTTTGATATTGCTCAAAACTAATGGAATTCACTCCCAAATGGTGGTTTATGCTTAAATAACCCTTTTGTAAGCATAATAACACGTTTCCATTGAAAGAAACAGAAATATTCACATGTCAAGTTTTTATGCGTGCAAAATGCTTTTCAGAGCGAGAGAAGCACTTTTTGACCAACAATGTGATTTTTACCTTACAATGTTGATATTGCTCAAAACGAATGGAATTCACTCCCAAATGGTGGTTTATGCTTAAATAACCCTTTTGTATCATAATAACACGTTTGAATTGAAAGGAACAGAAATATTCACTTGTCAAGTTTTTATGCGTGCAAAATGCTTTTCAGAGCGAGAGAAGCACTTTTTGACCAACAATGTGACTCTGACCTTTCAATTTTGATATTGCTCAAAACTAATGGAATTCACTCCCAAATGGTGGTTTATGCTTAAATAACCCTTTTGTAAGCATAATAACACGTTTGAATTGAAAGAAACAGAAATATTCACATGTCAAGTTTTTATGTGTGCAAAATGCTTTTCAGAGCGAGAGAAGCACTTTTTGACCAACAATGTGATTTTTACCTTTCAATTTTGATATTGCTCAAAACTAATGGAATTCACTCCCAAATGGTGGTTTATGCTTAAATAAACCTTTTGTAAGCATAATAACACGTTTGAATTGAAAGAAACAGAAATATTCACATGTCAAGTTTTTATGCGTGCAAAATGCTTTTCAGAGCGAGAGAAGCACTTTTTGACCAACAATGTGATTTTTACCTTACAATGTTGATATTGCTCAAAACGAATGGAATTCACTCCCAAATGGTGGTTTATGCTTAAATAACCCTTTTGTATCATAATAACACGTTTGAATTGAAAGGAACAGAAATATTCACTTGTCAAGTTTTTATGCGTGCAAAATGCTTTTCAGAGCGAGAGAAGCACTTTTTGACCAACAATGTGACTCTGACCTTTCAATTTTGATATTGCTCAAAACTAATGGAATTCACTCCCAAATGGTGGTTTATGCTTAAATAACCATTTTGTAAGCATAATAACACGTTTGAATTGAAAGAAACAGAAATATTC
Organism: Pollachius pollachius; assembly: GCF_949987615.1. Classification (NCBI taxonomy): domain Eukaryota; kingdom Metazoa; phylum Chordata; class Actinopteri; order Gadiformes; family Gadidae; genus Pollachius; species Pollachius pollachius. Next base: position 5,771 of record NW_027641353.1, read on the forward strand.
ACATGTCAAGTTTTTATGTGTGCAAAATGCTTTTCAGAGCGAGAGAAGCACTTTTTGACCAACAATGTGATTTTTACCTTTCAATTTTGATATTGCTCAAAACTAATGGAATTCACTCCCAAATGGTGGTTTATGCTTAAATAAACCTTTTGTAAGCATAATAACACGTTTCCATTGAAAGAAACAGAAATATTCACATGTCAAGTTTTTATGCGTGCAAAATGCTTTTCAGAGCGAGAGAAGCACTTTTTGACCAACAATGTGATTCTGACCTTTCAATTTTGATATTGCTCAAAACTAATGGAATTCACTCCCAAATGGTGGTTTATGCTTAAATAACCCTTTTGTAAGCATAATAACACGTTTGAATTGAAAGAAACAGAAATATTCACATGTCAAGTTTTTATGTGTGCAAAATGCTTTTCAGAGCGAGAGAAGCACTTTTTGACCAACAATGTGATTTTTACCTTTCAATTTTGATATTGCTCAAAACTAATGGAATTCACTCCCAAATGGTGGTTTATGCTTAAATAAACCTTTTGTAAGCATAATAACACGTTTCCATTGAAAGAAACAGAAATATTCACATGTCAAGTTTTTATGCGTGCAAAATGCTTTTCAGAGCGAGAGAAGCACTTTTTGACCAACGATGTGACTCTGACCTTTCAATTTTGATATTGCTCAAAACTAATGGAATTCACTCCCAAATGGTGGTTTATGCTTAAATAACCCTTTTGTAAGCATAATAACACGTTTCCATTGAAAGTAACAGAAATATTCACATGTCAAGTTTTTATGTGTGCAAAATGCTTTTCAGAGCGAGAGAAGCACTTTTTGACCAACAATGTGATTCTGACCTTACAATGTTGATATTGCTCAAAACTAATGGAATTCACTCCCAAATGGTGGTTTATGCTTAAATAACCCTTTTCTAAGCATAATAACACGTTTGAATTGAAAGAAACAGAAATATTCACATGTCAAGTTTTTATGCGTGCAAAATGCTTTTCAGAGCGAGAGAAGCACTTTTTGACCAACAATGTGATTTTTACCTTACAATGTTGATATTGCTCAAAACTAATGGAATTCACTCCCAAATAGTGGTTTATGCTTAAATAACCCTTTTGTAAGCATAATAACACGTTTCCATTGAAAGTAACAGAAATATTCACATGTCAAGTTTTTATGTGTGCAAAATGCTTTTCAGAGCGAGAGAAGCACTTTTTGACCAACAATGTGATTCTGACCTTTCAATTTTGATATTGCTCAAAACTAATGGAATTCACTCCCAAATGGTGGTTTATGCTTAAATAACCCTTTTGTAAGCATAATAACACGTTTCCATTGAAAGAAACAGAAATATTCACATGTCAAGTTTTTATGCGTGCAAAATGCTTTTCAGAGCGAGAGAAGCACTTTTTGACCAACAATGTGATTTTTACCTTACAATGTTGATATTGCTCAAAACGAATGGAATTCACTCCCAAATGGTGGTTTATGCTTAAATAACCCTTTTGTATCATAATAACACGTTTGAATTGAAAGGAACAGAAATATTCACTTGTCAAGTTTTTATGCGTGCAAAATGCTTTTCAGAGCGAGAGAAGCACTTTTTGACCAACAATGTGACTCTGACCTTTCAATTTTGATATTGCTCAAAACTAATGGAATTCACTCCCAAATGGTGGTTTATGCTTAAATAACCCTTTTGTAAGCATAATAACACGTTTGAATTGAAAGAAACAGAAATATTCACATGTCAAGTTTTTATGTGTGCAAAATGCTTTTCAGAGCGAGAGAAGCACTTTTTGACCAACAATGTGATTTTTACCTTTCAATTTTGATATTGCTCAAAACTAATGGAATTCACTCCCAAATGGTGGTTTATGCTTAAATAAACCTTTTGTAAGCATAATAACACGTTTCCATTGAAAGAAACAGAAATATTCACATGTCAAGTTTTTATGCGTGCAAAATGCTTTTCAGAGCGAGAGAAGCACTTTTTGACCAACAATGTGACTCTGACCTTTCAATTTTGATATTGCTCAAAACTAATGGAATTCACTCCCAAATGGTGGTTTATGCTTAAATAACCCTTTTGTAAGCATAATAACACGTTTCCATTGAAAGTAACAGAAATATTCACATGTCAAGTTTTTATGTGTGCAAAATGCTTTTCAGAGCGAGAGAAGCACTTTTTGACCAACAATGTGATTCTGACCTTACAATGTTGATATTGCTCAAAACTAATGGAATTCACTCCCAAATGGTGGTTTATGCTTAAATAACCCTTTTCTAAGCATAATAACACGTTTGAATTGAAAGAAACAGAAATATTCACATGTCAAGTTTTTATGCGTGCAAAATGCTTTTCAGAGCGAGAGAAGCACTTTTTGACCAACAATGTGATTTTTACCTTACAATGTTGATATTGCTCAAAACTAATGGAATTCACTCCCAAATGGTGGTTTATGCTTAAATAAACCTTTTGTAAGCATAATAACACGTTTCCATTGAAAGAAACAGAAATATTCACATGTCAAGTTTTTATGCGTGCAAAATGCTTTTCAGAGCGAGAGAAGCACTTTTTGACCAACAATGTGACTCTGACCTTTCAATTTTGATATTGCTCAAAACTAATGGAATTCACTCCCAAATGGTGGTTTATGCTTAAATAACCCTTTTGTAAGCATAATAACACGTTTCCATTGAAAGTAACAGAAATATTCACATGTCAAGTTTTTATGTGTGCAAAATGCTTTTCAGAGCGAGAGAAGCACTTTTTGACCAACAATGTGATTCTGACCTTACAATGTTGATATTGCTCAAAACTAATGGAATTCACTCCCAAATGGTGGTTTATGCTTAAATAACCCTTTTCTAAGCATAATAACACGTTTGAATTGAAAGAAACAGAAATATTCACATGTCAAGTTTTTATGCGTGCAAAATGCTTTTCAGAGCGAGAGAAGCACTTTTTGACCAACAATGTGATTTTTACCTTACAATGTTGATATTGCTCAAAACTAATGGAATTCACTCCCAAATAGTGGTTTATGCTTAAATAACCCTTTTGTAAGCATAATAACACGTTTCCATTGAAAGTAACAGAAATATTCACATGTCAAGTTTTTATGTGTGCAAAATGCTTTTCAGAGCGAGAGAAGCACTTTTTGACCAACAATGTGATTCTGACCTTTCAATTTTGATATTGCTCAAAACTAATGGAATTCACTCCCAAATGGTGGTTTATGCTTAAATAACCCTTTTGTAAGCATAATAACACGTTTCCATTGAAAGAAACAGAAATATTCACATGTCAAGTTTTTATGCGTGCAAAATGCTTTTCAGAGCGAGAGAAGCACTTTTTGACCAACAATGTGATTTTTACCTTACAATGTTGATATTGCTCAAAACGAATGGAATTCACTCCCAAATGGTGGTTTATGCTTAAATAACCCTTTTGTATCATAATAACACGTTTGAATTGAAAGGAACAGAAATATTCACTTGTCAAGTTTTTATGCGTGCAAAATGCTTTTCAGAGCGAGAGAAGCACTTTTTGACCAACAATGTGACTCTGACCTTTCAATTTTGATATTGCTCAAAACTAATGGAATTCACTCCCAAATGGTGGTTTATGCTTAAATAACCCTTTTGTAAGCATAATAACACGTTTGAATTGAAAGAAACAGAAATATTCACATGTCAAGTTTTTATGTGTGCAAAATGCTTTTCAGAGCGAGAGAAGCACTTTTTGACCAACAATGTGATTTTTACCTTTCAATTTTGATATTGCTCAAAACTAATGGAATTCACTCCCAAATGGTGGTTTATGCTTAAATAAACCTTTTGTAAGCATAATAACACGTTTCCATTGAAAGAAACAGAAATATTCACATGTCAAGTTTTTATGCGTGCAAAATGCTTTTCAGAGCGAGAGAAGCACTTTTTGACCAACAATGTGACTCTGACCTTTCAATTTTGATATTGCTCAAAACTAATGGAATTCACTCCCAAATGGTGGTTTATGCTTAAATAACCCTTTTGTAAGCATAATAACACGTTTCCATTGAAAGTAACAGAAATATTCACATGTCAAGTTTTTATGTGTGCAAAATGCTTTTCAGAGCGAGAGAAGCACTTTTTGACCAACAATGTGATTCTGACCTTACAATGTTGATATTGCTCAAAACTAATGGAATTCACTCCCAAATGGTGGTTTATGCTTAAATAACCCTTTTCTAAGCATAATAACACGTTTGAATTGAAAGAAACAGAAATATTCACATGTCAAGTTTTTATGCGTGCAAAATGCTTTTCAGAGCGAGAGAAGCACTTTTTGACCAACAATGTGATTTTTACCTTACAATGTTGATATTGCTCAAAACTAATGGAATTCACTCCCAAATAGTGGTTTATGCTTAAATAACCCTTTTGTAAGCATAATAACACGTTTCCATTGAAAGTAACAGAAATATTCACATGTCAAGTTTTTATGTGTGCAAAATGCTTTTCAGAGCGAGAGAAGCACTTTTTGACCAACAATGTGATTTTTACCTTACAATGTTGATATTGCTCAAAACTAATGGAATTCACTCCCAAATGGTGGTTTATGCTTAAATAACCCTTTTGTATCATAATAACACGTTTGAATTGAAAGGAACAGAAATATTCACTTGTCAAGTTTTTATGCGTGCAAAATGCTTTTCAGAGCGAGAGAAGCACTTTTTGACCAACAATGTGATTCTGACCTTACAATGTTGATATTGCTCAAAACGAATGGAATTCACTCCCAAATGGTGGTTTTTGCTTAAATAACCCTTTTGTATCATATTAACACGTTTGAATTGAAAGGAACAGAAATATTCACTTGTCAAGTTTTTATGCGTGCAAAATGCTTTTCAGAGCGAGAGAAGCACTTTTTGACCAACAATGTGATTCTGACCTTACAATGTTGATATTGCTCAAAACGAATGGAATTCACTCCCAAATGGTGGTTTATGCTTAAATAACCCTTTTGTATCATAATAACACGTTTGAATTGAAAGGAACAGAAATATTCACTTGTCAAGTTTTAATGCGTGCAAAATGCTTTTCAGAGCGAGAGAAGCACTTTTTGACCAACAATGTGATTCTGACCTTACAATGTTGATATTGCTCAAAACGAATGGAATTCACTCCCAAATGGTGGTTTATGCTTAAATAACCCTTTTGTATCATAATAACACGTTTGAATTGAAAGGAACAGAAATATTCACTTGTCAAGTTTTTATGCGTGCAAAATGCTTTTCAGAGCGAGAGAAGCACTTTTTGACCAACAATGTGACTCTGACCTTTCAATTTTGATATTGCTCAAAACTAATGGAATTCACTCCCAAATGGTGGTTTATGCTTAAATAACCCTTTTGTAAGCATAATAACACGTTTGAATTGAAAGAAACAGAAATATTCACATGTCAAGTTTTTATGCGTGCAAAATGCTTTTCAGAGCGAGAGAAGCACTTTTTGACCAACAATGTGATTTTTACCTTACAATGTTGATATTGCTCAAAACGAATGGAATTCACTCCCAAATGGTGGTTTATGCTTAAATAACCCTTTTGTATCATAATAACACGTTTGAATTGAAAGGAACAGAAATATTCACTTGTCAAGTTTTTATGCGTGCAAAATGCTTTTCAGAGCGAGAGAAGCACTTTTTGACCAACAATGTGACTCTGACCTTTCAATTTTGATATTGCTCAAAACTAATGGAATTCACTCCCAAATGGTGGTTTATGCTTAAATAACCATTTTGTAAGCATAATAACACGTTTGAATTGAAAGAAACAGAAATATTCACATGTCAAGTTTTTATGTGTGCAAAATGCTTTTCAGAGCGAGAGAAGCACTTTTTGACCAACAATGTGATTTTTACCTTTCAATTTTGATATTGCTCAAAACTAATGGAATTCACTCCCAAATGGTGGTTTATGCTTAAATAAACCTTTTGTAAGCATAATAACACGTTTCCATTGAAAGAAACAGAAATATTCACATGTCAAGTTTTTATGCGTGCAAAATGCTTTTCAGAGCGAGAGAAGCACTTTTTGACCAACAATGTGATTCTGACCTTTCAATTTTGATATTGCTCAAAACTAATGGAATTCACTCCCAAATGGTGGTTTATGCTTAAATAACCCTTTTGTAAGCATAATAACACGTTTCCATTGAAAGAAACAGAAATATTCACATGTCAAGTTTTTATGCGTGCAAAATGCTTTTCAGAGCGAGAGAAGCACTTTTTGACCAACAATGTGATTTTTACCTTACAATGTTGATATTGCTCAAAACGAATGGAATTCACTCCCAAATGGTGGTTTATGCTTAAATAACCCTTTTGTATCATAATAACACGTTTGAATTGAAAGGAACAGAAATATTCACTTGTCAAGTTTTTATGCGTGCAAAATGCTTTTCAGAGCGAGAGAAGCACTTTTTGACCAACAATGTGACTCTGACCTTTCAATTTTGATATTGCTCAAAACTAATGGAATTCACTCCCAAATGGTGGTTTATGCTTAAATAACCCTTTTGTAAGCATAATAACACGTTTGAATTGAAAGAAACAGAAATATTCACATGTCAAGTTTTTATGTGTGCAAAATGCTTTTCAGAGCGAGAGAAGCACTTTTTGACCAACAATGTGATTTTTACCTTTCAATTTTGATATTGCTCAAAACTAATGGAATTCACTCCCAAATGGTGGTTTATGCTTAAATAAACCTTTTGTAAGCATAATAACACGTTTCCATTGAAAGAAACAGAAATATTCACATGTCAAGTTTTTATGCGTGCAAAATGCTTTTCAGAGCGAGAGAAGCACTTTTTGACCAACAATGTGACTCTGACCTTTCAATTTTGATATTGCTCAAAACTAATGGAATTCACTCCCAAATGGTGGTTTATGCTTAAATAACCCTTTTGTAAGCATAATAACACGTTTCCATTGAAAGTAACAGAAATATTCACATGTCAAGTTTTTATGTGTGCAAAATGCTTTTCAGAGCGAGAGAAGCACTTTTTGACCAACAATGTGATTCTGACCTTACGATGTTGATATTGCTCAAAACTAATGGAATTCACTCCCAAATGGTGGTTTATGCTTAAATAACCCTTTTCTAAGCATAATAACACGTTTGAATTGAAAGAAACAGAAATATTCACATGTCAAGTTTTTATGCGTGCAAAATGCTTTTCAGAGCGAGAGAAGCACTTTTTGACCAACAATGTGATTTTTACCTTACAATGTTGATATTGCTCAAAACTAATGGAATTCACTCCCAAATAGTGGTTTATGCTTAAATAACCCTTTTGTAAGCATAATAACACGTTTCCATTGAAAGTAACAGAAATATTCACATGTCAAGTTTTTATGTGTGCAAAATGCTTTTCAGAGCGAGAGAAGCACTTTTTGACCAACAATGTGATTTTTACCTTACAATGTTGATATTGCTCAAAACTAATGGAATTCACTCCCAAATGGTGGTTTATGCTTAAATAACCCTTTTGTATCATAATAACACGTTTGAATTGAAAGGAACAGAAATATTCACTTGTCAAGTTTTTATGCGTGCAAAATGCTTTTCAGAGCGAGAGAAGCACTTTTTGACCAACAATGTGATTCTGACCTTACAATGTTGATATTGCTCAAAACGAATGGAATTCACTCCCAAATGGTGGTTTTTGCTTAAATAACCCTTTTGTATCATATTAACACGTTTGAATTGAAAGGAACAGAAATATTCACTTGTCAAGTTTTTATGCGTGCAAAATGCTTTTCAGAGCGAGAGAAGCACTTTTTGACCAACAATGTGATTCTGACCTTACAATGTTGATATTGCTCAAAACGAATGGAATTCACTCCCAAATGGTGGTTTATGCTTAAATAACCCTTTTGTATCATAATAACACGTTTGAATTGAAAGGAACAGAAATATTCACTTGTCAAGTTTTAATGCGTGCAAAATGCTTTTCAGAGCGAGAGAAGCACTTTTTGACCAACAATGTGACTCTGACCTTTCAATTTTGATATTGCTCAAAACTAATGGAATTCACTCCCAAATGGTGGTTTATGCTTAAATAACCCTTTTGTAAGCATAATAACACGTTTGAATTGAAAGAAACAGAAATATTCACATGTCAAGTTTTTATGCGTGCAAAATGCTTTTCAGAGCGAGAGAAGCACTTTTTGACCAACAATGTGATTTTTACCTTACAATGTTGATATTGCTCAAAACGAATGGAATTCACTCCCAAATGGTGGTTTATGCTTAAATAACCCTTTTGTATCATAATAACACGTTTGAATTGAAAGGAACAGAAATATTCACTTGTCAAGTTTTTATGCGTGCAAAATGCTTTTCAGAGCGAGAGAAGCACTTTTTGACCAACAATGTGACTCTGACCTTTCAATTTTGATATTGCTCAAAACTAATGGAATTCACTCCCAAATGGTGGTTTATGCTTAAATAACCCTTTTGTAAGCATAATAACACGTTTGAATTGAAAGAAACAGAAATATTCACATGTCAAGTTTTTATGTGTGCAAAATGCTTTTCAGAGCGAGAGAAGCACTTTTTGACCAACAATGTGATTTTTACCTTTCAATTTTGATATTGCTCAAAACTAATGGAATTCACTCCCAAATGGTGGTTTATGCTTAAATAAACCTTTTGTAAGCATAATAACACGTTTCCATTGAAAGAAACAGAAATATTCACATGTCAAGTTTTTATGCGTGCAAAATGCTTTTCAGAGCGAGAGAAGCACTTTTTGACCAACAATGTGACTCTGACCTTTCAATTTTGATATTGCTCAAAACTAATGGAATTCACTCCCAAATGGTGGTTTATGCTTAAATAACCCTTTTGTAAGCATAATAACACGTTTCCATTGAAAGTAACAGAAATATTCACATGTCAAGTTTTTATGTGTGCAAAATGCTTTTCAGCGCGAGAGAAGCACTTTTTGACCAACAATGTGACTCTGACCTTTCAATTTTGATATTGCTCAAAACTAATGGAATTCACTCCCAAATGGTGGTTTATGCTTAAATAACCCTTTTGTAAGCATAATAACACGTTTCCATTGAAAGAAACAGAAATATTCACATGTCAAGTTTTTATGCGTGCAAAATGCTTTTCAGAGCGAGAGAAGCACTTTTTGACCAACAATGTGATTTTTACCTTACAATGTTGATATTGCTCAAAACTAATGGAATTCACTCCCAAATGGTGGTTTATGCTTAAATAACCCTTTTGTATCATAATCACACGTTTGAATTGAAAGGAACAGAAATATTCACTTGTCAAGTTTTTATGCGTGCAAAATGCTTTTCAGAGCGATAGAAGCACTTTTTGACCAACAATGTGATTCTGACCTTACAATGTTGATATTGCTCAAAACTAATGGAATTCACTCCCAAATGGTGGTTTATGCTTAAATAACCCTTTTCTAAGCATAATAACACGTTTGAATTGAAAGAAACAGAAATATTCACATGTCAAGTTTTTATGTGTGCAAAATGCTTTTCAGAGCGAGAGAAGCACTTTTTGACCAACAATGTGATTTTTACCTTTCAATTTTGATATTGCTCAAAACTAATGGAATTCACTCCCAAATGGTGGTTTATGCTTAAATAAACCTTTTGTAAGCATAATAACACGTTTCCATTGAAAGAAACAGAAATATTCACATGTCAAGTTTTTATGCGTGCAAAATGCTTTTCAGAGCGAGAGAAGCACTTTTTGACCAACAATGTGACTCTGACCTTTCAATTTTGATATTGCTCAAAACTAATGGAATTCACTCCCAAATGGTGGTTTATGCTTAAATAACCCTTTTGTAAGCATAATAACACGTTTCCATTGAAAGTAACAGAAATATTCACATGTCAAGTTTTTATGTGTGCAAAATGCTTTTCAGAGCGAGAGAAGCACTTTTTGACCAACAATGTGATTCTGACCTTTCAATTTTGATATTGCTCAAAACTAATGGAATTCACTCCCAAATGGTGGTTTATGCTTAAATAACCCTTTTGTAAGCATAATAACACGTTTCCATTGAAAGAAACAGAAATATTCACATGTCAAGTTTTTATGCGTGCAAAATGCTTTTCAGAGCGAGAGAAGCACCTTTTGACCAACAATGTGATTTTTACCTTACAATGTTGATATTGCTCAAAACTAATGGAATTCACTCCCAAATGGTGGTTTATGCTTAAATAACCCTTTTGTATCATAATCACACGTTTGAATTGAAAGGAACAGAAATATTCACTTGTCAAGTTTTTATGCGTGCAAAATGCTTTTCAGAGCGAGAGAAGCACTTTTTGACCAACAATGTGATTCTGACCTTACAATGTTGATATTGCTCAAAACTAATGGAATTCACTCCCAAATGGTGGTTTATGCTTAAATAACCCTTTTCTAAGCATAATAACACGTTTGAATTGAAAGAAACAGAAATATTCACATGTCAAGTTTTTATGTGTGCAAAATGCTTTTCAGAGCGAGAGAAGCACTTTTTGACCAACAATGTGATTTTTACCTTTCAATTTTGATATTGCTCAAAACTAATGGAATTCACTCCCAAATGGTGGTTTATGCTTAAATAAACCTTTTGTAAGCATAATAACACGTTTCCATTGAAAGAAACAGAAATATTCACATGTCAAGTTTTTATGCGTGCAAAATGCTTTTCAGAGCGAGAGAAGCACTTTTTGACCAACAATGTGACTCTGACCTTTCAATTTTGATATTGCTCAAAACTAATGGAATTCACTCCCAAATGGTGGTTTATGCTTAAATAACCCTTTTGTAAGCATAATAACACGTTTCCATTGAAAGTAACAGAAATATTCACATGTCAAGTTTTTATGTGTGCAAAATGCTTTTCAGAGCGAGAGAAGCACTTTTTGACCAACAATGTGATTCTGACCTTTCAATTTTGATATTGCTCAAAACTAATGGAATTCACTCCCAAATGGTGGTTTATGCTTAAATAACCCTTTTGTAAGCATAATAACACGTTTCCATTGAAAGAAACAGAAATATTCACATGTCAAGTTTTTATGCGTGCAAAATGCTTTTCAGAGCGAGAGAAGCACCTTTTGACCAACAATGTGATTTTTACCTTACAATGTTGATATTGCTCAAAACTAATGGAATTCACTCCCAAATGGTGGTTTATGCTTAAATAACCCTTTTGTATCATAATAACACGTTTGAATTGAAAGGAACAGAAATATTCACTTGTCAAGTTTTTATGCGTGCAAAATGCTTTTCAGAGCGAGAGAAGCACTTTTTGACCAACAATGTGATTCTGACCTTACAATGTTGATATTGCTCAAAACGAATGGAATTCACTCCCAAATGGTGGTTTATGCTTAAATAACCCTTTTGTATCATAATAACACGTTTGAATTGAAAGGAACAGAAATATTCACTTGTCAAGTTTTTATGCGTGCAAAATGCTTTTCAGAGCGAGAGAAGCACTTTTTGACCAACAATGTGACTCTGACCTTTCAATTTTGATATTGCTCAAAACTAATGGAATTCACTCCCAAATGGTGGTTTATGCTTAAATAACCCTTTTCTAAGCATAATAACACGTTTGAATTGAAAGAAACAGAAATATTCACATGTCAAGTTTTTATGCGTGCAAAATGCTTTTCAGAGCGAGAGAAGCACTTTTTGACCAACAATGTGATTTTTACCTTACAATGTTGATATTGCTCAAAACTAATGGAATTCACTCCCAAATGGTGGTTTATGCTTAAATAACCCTTTTGTAAGCATAATAACACGTTTCCATTGAAAGTAACAGAAATATTCACATGTCAAGTTTTTATGTGTGCAAAATGCTTTTCAGAGCGAGAGAAGCACTTTTTGACCAACAATGTGATTCTGACCTTTCAATTTTGATATTGCTCAAAACTAATGGAATTCACTCCCAAATGGTGGTTTATGCTTAAATAAACCTTTTGTAAGCATAATAACACGTTTCCATTGAAAGAAACAGAAATATTCACATGTCAAGTTTTTATGCGTGCAAAATGCTTTTCAGAGCGAGAGAAGCACTTTTTGACCAACAATGTGACTCTGACCTTTCAATTTTGATATTGCTCAAAACTAATGGAATTCACTCCCAAATGGTGGTTTATGCTTAAATAACCCTTTTGTAAGCATAATAACACGTTTCCATTGAAAGTAACAGAAATATTCACATGTCAAGTTTTTATGTGTGCAAAATGCTTTTCAGAGCGAGAGAAGCACTTTTTGACCAACAATGTGATTCTGACCTTTCAATTTTGATATTGCTCAAAACTAATGGAATTCACTCCCAAATGGTGGTTTATGCTTAAATAACCCTTTTGTAAGCATAATAACACGTTTCCATTGAAAGAAACAGAAATATTCACATGTCAAGTTTTTATGCGTGCAAAATGCTTTTCAGAGCGAGAGAAGCACTTTTTGACCAACAATGTGATTTTTACCTTACAATGTTGATATTGCTCAAAACGAATGGAATTCACTCCCAAATGGTGGTTTATGCTTAAATAACCCTTTTGTATCATAATAACACGTTTGAATTGAAAGGAACAGAAATATTCACTTGTCAAGTTTTTATGCGTGCAAAATGCTTTTCAGAGCGAGAGAAGCACTTTTTGACCAACAATGTGACTCTGACCTTTCAATTTTGATATTGCTCAAAACTAATGGAATTCACTCCCAAATGGTGGTTTATGCTTAAATAACCCTTTTGTAAGCATAATAACACGTTTGAATTGAAAGAAACAGAAATATTCACATGTCAAGTTTTTATGTGTGCAAAATGCTTTTCAGAGCGAGAGAAGCACTTTTTGACCAACAATGTGATTTTTACCTTTCAATTTTGATATTGCTCAAAACTAATGGAATTCACTCCCAAATAGTGGTTTATGCTTAAATAACCCTTTTGTAAGCATAATAACACGTTTCCATTGAAAGTAACAGAAATATTCACATGTCAAGTTTTTATGTGTGCAAAATGCTTTTCAGAGCGAGAGAAGCACTTTTTGACCAACAATGTGATTTTTACCTTACAATGTTGATATTGCTCAAAACTAATGGAATTCACTCCCAAATGGTGGTTTATGCTTAAATAACCCTTTTGTATCATAATAACACGTTTGAATTGAAAGGAACAGAAATATTCACTTGTCAAGTTTTTATGCGTGCAAAATGCTTTTCAGAGCGAGAGAAGCACTTTTTGACCAACAATGTGATTCTGACCTTACAATGTTGATATTGCTCAAAACGAATGGAATTCACTCCCAAATGGTGGTTTTTGCTTAAATAACCCTTTTGTATCATATTAACACGTTTGAATTGAAAGGAACAGAAATATTCACTTGTCAAGTTTTTATGCGTGCAAAATGCTTTTCAGAGCGAGAGAAGCACTTTTTGACCAACAATGTGATTCTGACCTTACAATGTTGATATTGCTCAAAACGAATGGAATTCACTCCCAAATGGTGGTTTATGCTTAAATAACCCTTTTGTATCATAATAACACGTTTGAATTGAAAGGAACAGAAATATTCACTTGTCAAGTTTTAATGCGTGCAAAATGCTTTTCAGAGCGAGAGAAGCACTTTTTGACCAACAATGTGATTCTGACCTTACAATGTTGATATTGCTCAAAACGAATGGAATTCACTCCCAAATGGTGGTTTATGCTTAAATAACCCTTTTGTATCATAATAACACGTTTGAATTGAAAGGAACAGAAATATTCACTTGTCAAGTTTTTATGCGTGCAAAATGCTTTTCAGAGCGAGAGAAGCACTTTTTGACCAACAATGTGACTCTGACCTTTCAATTTTGATATTGCTCAAAACTAATGGAATTCACTCCCAAATGGTGGTTTATGCTTAAATAACCCTTTTGTAAGCATAATAACACGTTTGAATTGAAAGAAACAGAAATATTCACATGTCAAGTTTTTATGCGTGCAAAATGCTTTTCAGAGCGAGAGAAGCACTTTTTGACCAACAATGTGATTTTTACCTTACAATGTTGATATTGCTCAAAACGAATGGAATTCACTCCCAAATGGTGGTTTATGCTTAAATAACCCTTTTGTATCATAATAACACGTTTGAATTGAAAGGAACAGAAATATTCACTTGTCAAGTTTTTATGCGTGCAAAATGCTTTTCAGAGCGAGAGAAGCACTTTTTGACCAACAATGTGACTCTGACCTTTCAATTTTGATATTGCTCAAAACTAATGGAATTCACTCCCAAATGGTGGTTTATGCTTAAATAACCCTTTTGTAAGCATAATAACACGTTTGAATTGAAAGAAACAGAAATATTCACATGTCAAGTTTTTATGTGTGCAAAATGCTTTTCAGAGCGAGAGAAGCACTTTTTGACCAACAATGTGATTTTTACCTTTCAATTTTGATATTGCTCAAAACTAATGGAATTCACTCCCAAATGGTGGTTTATGCTTAAATAAACCTTTTGTAAGCATAATAACACGTTTCCATTGAAAGAAACAGAAATATTCACATGTCAAGTTTTTATGCGTGCAAAATGCTTTTCAGAGCGAGAGAAGCACTTTTTGACCAACAATGTGATTCTGACCTTTCAATTTTGATATTGCTCAAAACTAATGGAATTCACTCCCAAATGGTGGTTTATGCTTAAATAACCCTTTTGTAAGCATAATAACACGTTTCCATTGAAAGAAACAGAAATATTCACATGTCAAGTTTTTATGCGTGCAAAATGCTTTTCAGAGCGAGAGAAGCACTTTTTGACCAACAATGTGATTTTTACCTTACAATGTTGATATTGCTCAAAACGAATGGAATTCACTCCCAAATGGTGGTTTATGCTTAAATAACCCTTTTGTATCATAATAACACGTTTGAATTGAAAGGAACAGAAATATTCACTTGTCAAGTTTTTATGCGTGCAAAATGCTTTTCAGAGCGAGAGAAGCACTTTTTGACCAACAATGTGACTCTGACCTTTCAATTTTGATATTGCTCAAAACTAATGGAATTCACTCCCAAATGGTGGTTTATGCTTAAATAACCCTTTTGTAAGCATAATAACACGTTTGAATTGAAAGAAACAGAAATATTCACATGTCAAGTTTTTATGTGTGCAAAATGCTTTTCAGAGCGAGAGAAGCACTTTTTGACCAACAATGTGATTTTTACCTTTCAATTTTGATATTGCTCAAAACTAATGGAATTCACTCCCAAATGGTGGTTTATGCTTAAATAAACCTTTTGTAAGCATAATAACACGTTTCCATTGAAAGAAACAGAAATATTCACATGTCAAGTTTTTATGCGTGCAAAATGCTTTTCAGAGCGAGAGAAGCACTTTTTGACCAACAATGTGACTCTGACCTTTCAATTTTGATATTGCTCAAAACTAATGGAATTCACTCCCAAATGGTGGTTTATGCTTAAATAACCCTTTTGTAAGCATAATAACACGTTTCCATTGAAAGTAACAGAAATATTCACATGTCAAGTTTTTATGTGTGCAAAATGCTTTTCAGAGCGAGAGAAGCACTTTTTGACCAACAATGTGATTCTGACCTTACGATGTTGATATTGCTCAAAACTAATGGAATTCACTCCCAAATGGTGGTTTATGCTTAAATAACCCTTTTCTAAGCATAATAACACGTTTGAATTGAAAGAAACAGAAATATTCACATGTCAAGTTTTTATGCGTGCAAAATGCTTTTCAGAGCGAGAGAAGCACTTTTTGACCAACAATGTGATTTTTACCTTACAATGTTGATATTGCTCAAAACTAATGGAATTCACTCCCAAATAGTGGTTTATGCTTAAATAACCCTTTTGTAAGCATAATAACACGTTTCCATTGAAAGTAACAGAAATATTCACATGTCAAGTTTTTATGTGTGCAAAATGCTTTTCAGAGCGAGAGAAGCACTTTTTGACCAACAATGTGATTTTTACCTTACAATGTTGATATTGCTCAAAACTAATGGAATTCACTCCCAAATGGTGGTTTATGCTTAAATAACCCTTTTGTATCATAATAACACGTTTGAATTGAAAGGAACAGAAATATTCACTTGTCAAGTTTTTATGCGTGCAAAATGCTTTTCAGAGCGAGAGAAGCACTTTTTGACCAACAATGTGATTCTGACCTTACA
The DNA here is from genome assembly GCF_949987615.1 of Pollachius pollachius. NCBI lineage: Eukaryota > Metazoa > Chordata > Actinopteri > Gadiformes > Gadidae > Pollachius > Pollachius pollachius. The sequence goes on from NW_027641353.1 coordinate 22,015, forward strand.
ATGTTGATATTGCTCAAAACGAATGGAATTCACTCCCAAATGGTGGTTTTTGCTTAAATAACCCTTTTGTATCATATTAACACGTTTGAATTGAAAGGAACAGAAATATTCACTTGTCAAGTTTTTATGCGTGCAAAATGCTTTTCAGAGCGAGAGAAGCACTTTTTGACCAACAATGTGATTCTGACCTTACAATGTTGATATTGCTCAAAACGAATGGAATTCACTCCCAAATGGTGGTTTATGCTTAAATAACCCTTTTGTATCATAATAACACGTTTGAATTGAAAGGAACAGAAATATTCACTTGTCAAGTTTTAATGCGTGCAAAATGCTTTTCAGAGCGAGAGAAGCACTTTTTGACCAACAATGTGATTCTGACCTTACAATGTTGATATTGCTCAAAACGAATGGAATTCACTCCCAAATGGTGGTTTATGCTTAAATAACCCTTTTGTATCATAATAACACGTTTGAATTGAAAGGAACAGAAATATTCACTTGTCAAGTTTTTATGCGTGCAAAATGCTTTTCAGAGCGAGAGAAGCACTTTTTGACCAACAATGTGACTCTGACCTTTCAATTTTGATATTGCTCAAAACTAATGGAATTCACTCCCAAATGGTGGTTTATGCTTAAATAACCCTTTTGTAAGCATAATAACACGTTTGAATTGAAAGAAACAGAAATATTCACATGTCAAGTTTTTATGCGTGCAAAATGCTTTTCAGAGCGAGAGAAGCACTTTTTGACCAACAATGTGATTTTTACCTTACAATGTTGATATTGCTCAAAACGAATGGAATTCACTCCCAAATGGTGGTTTATGCTTAAATAACCCTTTTGTATCATAATAACACGTTTGAATTGAAAGGAACAGAAATATTCACTTGTCAAGTTTTTATGCGTGCAAAATGCTTTTCAGAGCGAGAGAAGCACTTTTTGACCAACAATGTGACTCTGACCTTTCAATTTTGATATTGCTCAAAACTAATGGAATTCACTCCCAAATGGTGGTTTATGCTTAAATAACCCTTTTGTAAGCATAATAACACGTTTGAATTGAAAGAAACAGAAATATTCACATGTCAAGTTTTTATGTGTGCAAAATGCTTTTCAGAGCGAGAGAAGCACTTTTTGACCAACAATGTGATTTTTACCTTTCAATTTTGATATTGCTCAAAACTAATGGAATTCACTCCCAAATGGTGGTTTATGCTTAAATAAACCTTTTGTAAGCATAATAACACGTTTCCATTGAAAGAAACAGAAATATTCACATGTCAAGTTTTTATGCGTGCAAAATGCTTTTCAGAGCGAGAGAAGCACTTTTTGACCAACAATGTGACTCTGACCTTTCAATTTTGATATTGCTCAAAACTAATGGAATTCACTCCCAAATGGTGGTTTATGCTTAAATAACCCTTTTGTAAGCATAATAACACGTTTCCATTGAAAGTAACAGAAATATTCACATGTCAAGTTTTTATGTGTGCAAAATGCTTTTCAGCGCGAGAGAAGCACTTTTTGACCAACAATGTGACTCTGACCTTTCAATTTTGATATTGCTCAAAACTAATGGAATTCACTCCCAAATGGTGGTTTATGCTTAAATAACCCTTTTGTAAGCATAATAACACGTTTCCATTGAAAGAAACAGAAATATTCACATGTCAAGTTTTTATGCGTGCAAAATGCTTTTCAGAGCGAGAGAAGCACTTTTTGACCAACAATGTGATTTTTACCTTACAATGTTGATATTGCTCAAAACTAATGGAATTCACTCCCAAATGGTGGTTTATGCTTAAATAACCCTTTTGTATCATAATCACACGTTTGAATTGAAAGGAACAGAAATATTCACTTGTCAAGTTTTTATGCGTGCAAAATGCTTTTCAGAGCGATAGAAGCACTTTTTGACCAACAATGTGATTCTGACCTTACAATGTTGATATTGCTCAAAACTAATGGAATTCACTCCCAAATGGTGGTTTATGCTTAAATAACCCTTTTCTAAGCATAATAACACGTTTGAATTGAAAGAAACAGAAATATTCACATGTCAAGTTTTTATGTGTGCAAAATGCTTTTCAGAGCGAGAGAAGCACTTTTTGACCAACAATGTGATTTTTACCTTTCAATTTTGATATTGCTCAAAACTAATGGAATTCACTCCCAAATGGTGGTTTATGCTTAAATAAACCTTTTGTAAGCATAATAACACGTTTCCATTGAAAGAAACAGAAATATTCACATGTCAAGTTTTTATGCGTGCAAAATGCTTTTCAGAGCGAGAGAAGCACTTTTTGACCAACAATGTGACTCTGACCTTTCAATTTTGATATTGCTCAAAACTAATGGAATTCACTCCCAAATGGTGGTTTATGCTTAAATAACCCTTTTGTAAGCATAATAACACGTTTCCATTGAAAGTAACAGAAATATTCACATGTCAAGTTTTTATGTGTGCAAAATGCTTTTCAGAGCGAGAGAAGCACTTTTTGACCAACAATGTGATTCTGACCTTTCAATTTTGATATTGCTCAAAACTAATGGAATTCACTCCCAAATGGTGGTTTATGCTTAAATAACCCTTTTGTAAGCATAATAACACGTTTCCATTGAAAGAAACAGAAATATTCACTTGTCAAGTTTTTATGCGTGCAAAATGCTTTTCAGAGCGAGAGAAGCACCTTTTGACCAACAATGTGATTTTTACCTTACAATGTTGATATTGCTCAAAACTAATGGAATTCACTCCCAAATGGTGGTTTATGCTTAAATAACCCTTTTGTATCATAATAACACGTTTGAATTGAAAGGAACAGAAATATTCACTTGTCAAGTTTTTATGCGTGCAAAATGCTTTTCAGAGCGAGAGAAGCACTTTTTGACCAACAATGTGATTCTGACCTTACAATGTTGATATTGCTCAAAACGAATGGAATTCACTCCCAAATGGTGGTTTATGCTTAAATAACCCTTTTGTATCATAATAACACGTTTGAATTGAAAGGAACAGAAATATTCACTTGTCAAGTTTTTATGCGTGCAAAATGCTTTTCAGAGCGAGAGAAGCACTTTTTGACCAACAATGTGACTCTGACCTTTCAATTTTGATATTGCTCAAAACTAATGGAATTCACTCCCAAATGGTGGTTTATGCTTAAATAACCCTTTTCTAAGCATAATAACACGTTTGAATTGAAAGAAACAGAAATATTCACATGTCAAGTTTTTATGCGTGCAAAATGCTTTTCAGAGCGAGAGAAGCACTTTTTGACCAACAATGTGATTTTTACCTTACAATGTTGATATTGCTCAAAACTAATGGAATTCACTCCCAAATGGTGGTTTATGCTTAAATAACCCTTTTGTAAGCATAATAACACGTTTCCATTGAAAGTAACAGAAATATTCACATGTCAAGTTTTTATGTGTGCAAAATGCTTTTCAGAGCGAGAGAAGCACTTTTTGACCAACAATGTGATTCTGACCTTTCAATTTTGATATTGCTCAAAACTAATGGAATTCACTCCCAAATGGTGGTTTATGCTTAAATAAACCTTTTGTAAGCATAATAACACGTTTCCATTGAAAGAAACAGAAATATTCACATGTCAAGTTTTTATGCGTGCAAAATGCTTTTCAGAGCGAGAGAAGCACTTTTTGACCAACAATGTGACTCTGACCTTTCAATTTTGATATTGCTCAAAACTAATGGAATTCACTCCCAAATGGTGGTTTATGCTTAAATAACCCTTTTGTAAGCATAATAACACGTTTCCATTGAAAGTAACAGAAATATTCACATGTCAAGTTTTTATGTGTGCAAAATGCTTTTCAGAGCGAGAGAAGCACTTTTTGACCAACAATGTGATTCTGACCTTTCAATTTTGATATTGCTCAAAACTAATGGAATTCACTCCCAAATGGTGGTTTATGCTTAAATAACCCTTTTGTAAGCATAATAACACGTTTCCATTGAAAGAAACAGAAATATTCACATGTCAAGTTTTTATGCGTGCAAAATGCTTTTCAGAGCGAGAGAAGCACTTTTTGACCAACAATGTGATTTTTACCTTACAATGTTGATATTGCTCAAAACGAATGGAATTCACTCCCAAATGGTGGTTTATGCTTAAATAACCCTTTTGTATCATAATAACACGTTTGAATTGAAAGGAACAGAAATATTCACTTGTCAAGTTTTTATGCGTGCAAAATGCTTTTCAGAGCGAGAGAAGCACTTTTTGACCAACAATGTGACTCTGACCTTTCAATTTTGATATTGCTCAAAACTAATGGAATTCACTCCCAAATGGTGGTTTATGCTTAAATAACCCTTTTGTAAGCATAATAACACGTTTGAATTGAAAGAAACAGAAATATTCACATGTCAAGTTTTTATGTGTGCAAAATGCTTTTCAGAGCGAGAGAAGCACTTTTTGACCAACAATGTGATTTTTACCTTTCAATTTTGATATTGCTCAAAACTAATGGAATTCACTCCCAAATGGTGGTTTATGCTTAAATAAACCTTTTGTAAGCATAATAACACGTTTCCATTGAAAGAAACAGAAATATTCACATGTCAAGTTTTTATGCGTGCAAAATGCTTTTCAGAGCGAGAGAAGCACTTTTTGACCAACAATGTGACTCTGACCTTTCAATTTTGATATTGCTCAAAACTAATGGAATTCACTCCCAAATGGTGGTTTATGCTTACATAACCCTTTTGTAAGCATAATAACACGTTTCCATTGAAAGTAACAGAAATATTCACATGTCAAGTTTTTATGTGTGCAAAATGCTTTTCAGAGCGAGAGAAGCACTTTTTGACCAACAATGTGATTCTGACCTTACAATGTTGATATTGCTCAAAACTAATGGAATTCACTCCCAAATGGTGGTTTATGCTTAAATAACCCTTTTCTAAGCATAATAACACGTTTGAATTGAAAGAAACAGAAATATTCACATGTCAAGTTTTTATGCGTGCAAAATGCTTTTCAGAGCGAGAGAAGCACTTTTTGACCAACAATGTGATTTTTACCTTACAATGTTGATATTGCTCAAAACTAATGGAATTCACTCCCAAATAGTGGTTTATGCTTAAATAACCCTTTTGTAAGCATAATGACACGTTTCCATTGAAAGTAACAGAAATATTCACATGTCAAGTTTTTATGTGTGCAAAATGCTTTTCAGAGCGAGAGAAGCACTTTTTGACCAACAATGTGATTTTTACCTTACAATGTTGATATTGCTCAAAACTAATGGAATTCACTCCCAAATGGTGGTTTATGCTTAAATAACCCTTTTGTATCATAATAACACGTTTGAATTGAAAGGAACAGAAATATTCACTTGTCAAGTTTTTATGCGTGCAAAATGCTTTTCAGAGCGAGAGAAGCACTTTTTGACCAACAATGTGATTCTGACCTTACAATGTTGATATTGCTCAAAACGAATGGAATTCACTCCCAAATGGTGGTTTTTGCTTAAATAACCCTTTTGTATCATATTAACACGTTTGAATTGAAAGGAACAGAAATATTCACTTGTCAAGTTTTTATGCGTGCAAAATGCTTTTCAGAGCGAGAGAAGCACTTTTTGACCAACAATGTGATTCTGACCTTACAATGTTGATATTGCTCAAAACGAATGGAATTCACTCCCAAATGGTGGTTTATGCTTAAATAACCCTTTTGTATCATAATAACACGTTTGAATTGAAAGGAACAGAAATATTCACTTGTCAAGTTTTAATGCGTGCAAAATGCTTTTCAGAGCGAGAGAAGCACTTTTTGACCAACAATGTGATTCTGACCTTACAATGTTGATATTGCTCAAAACGAATGGAATTCACTCCCAAATGGTGGTTTATGCTTAAATAACCCTTTTGTATCATAATAACACGTTTGAATTGAAAGGAACAGAAATATTCACTTGTCAAGTTTTTATGCGTGCAAAATGCTTTTCAGAGCGAGAGAAGCACTTTTTGACCAACAATGTGACTCTGACCTTTCAATTTTGATATTGCTCAAAACGAATGGAATTCACTCCCAAATGGTGGTTTATGCTTAAATAACCCTTTTGTAAGCATAATAACACGTTTGAATTGAAAGAAACAGAAATATTCACATGTCAAGTTTTTATGCGTGCAAAATGCTTTTCAGAGCGAGAGAAGCACTTTTTGACCAACAATGTGATTTTTACCTTACAATGTTGATATTGCTCAAAACGAATGGAATTCACTCCCAAATGGTGGTTTATGCTTAAATAACCCTTTTGTATCATAATAACACGTTTGAATTGAAAGGAACAGAAATATTCACTTGTCAAGTTTTTATGCGTGCAAAATGCTTTTCAGAGCGAGAGAAGCACTTTTTGACCAACAATGTGACTCTGACCTTTCAATTTTGATATTGCTCAAAACTAATGGAATTCACTCCCAAATTGTGGTTTATGCTTAAATAACCCTTTTGTAAGCATAATAACACGTTTGAATTGAAAGAAACAGAAATATTCACATGTCAAGTTTTTATGTGTGCAAAATGCTTTTCAGAGCGAGAGAAGCACTTTTTGACCAACAATGTGATTTTTACCTTTCAATTTTGATATTGCTCAAAACTAATGGAATTCACTCCCAAATGGTGGTTTATGCTTAAATAAACCTTTTGTAAGCATAATAACACGTTTCCATTGAAAGAAACAGAAATATTCACATGTCAAGTTTTTATGCGTGCAAAATGCTTTTCAGAGCGAGAGAAGCACTTTTTGACCAACAATGTGACTCTGACCTTTCAATTTTGATATTGCTCAAAACTAATGGAATTCACTCCCAAATGGTGGTTTATGCTTAAATAACCCTTTTGTAAGCATAATAACACGTTTCCATTGAAAGTAACAGAAATATTCACATGTCAAGTTTTTATGTGTGCAAAATGCTTTTCAGAGCGAGAGAAGCACTTTTTGACCAACAATGTGATTCTGACCTTACAATGTTGATATTGCTCAAAACTAATGGAATTCACTCCCAAATGGTGGTTTATGCTTAAATAACCCTTTTCTAAGCATAATAACACGTTTGAATTGAAAGAAACAGAAATATTCACATGTCAAGTTTTTATGCGTGCAAAATGCTTTTCAGAGCGAGAGAAGCACTTTTTGACCAACAATGTGATTTTTACCTTACAATGTTGATATTGCTCAAAACTAATGGAATTCACTCCCAAATAGTGGTTTATGCTTAAATAACCCTTTTGTAAGCATAATAACACGTTTCCATTGAAAGTAACAGAAATATTCACATGTCAAGTTTTTATGTGTGCAAAATGCTTTTCAGAGCGAGAGAAGCACTTTTTGACCAACAATGTGATTTTTACCTTACAATGTTGATATTGCTCAAAACTAATGGAATTCACTCCCAAATGGTGGTTTATGCTTAAATAACCCTTTTGTATCATAATAACACGTTTGAATTGAAAGGAACAGAAATATTCACTTGTCAAGTTTTTATGCGTGCAAAATGCTTTTCAGAGCGAGAGAAGCACTTTTTGACCAACAATGTGATTCTGACCTTACAATGTTGATATTGCTCAAAACGAATGGAATTCACTCCCAAATGGTGGTTTTTGCTTAAATAACCCTTTTGTATCATATTAACACGTTTGAATTGAAAGGAACAGAAATATTCACTTGTCAAGTTTTTATGCGTGCAAAATGCTTTTCAGAGCGAGAGAAGCACTTTTTGACCAACAATGTGATTCTGACCTTACAATGTTGATATTGCTCAAAACGAATGGAATTCACTCCCAAATGGTGGTTTATGCTTAAATAACCCTTTTGTATCATAATAACACGTTTGAATTGAAAGGAACAGAAATATTCACTTGTCAAGTTTTAATGCGTGCAAAATGCTTTTCAGAGCGAGAGAAGCACTTTTTGACCAACAATGTGATTTTTACCTTACAATGTTGATATTGCTCAAAACTAATGGAATTCACTCCCAAATAGTGGTTTATGCTTAAATAACCCTTTTGTAAGCATAATAACACGTTTCCATTGAAAGTAACAGAAATATTCACATGTCAAGTTTTTATGTGTGCAAAATGCTTTTCAGAGCGAGAGAAGCACTTTTTGACCAACAATGTGATTTTTACCTTACAATGTTGATATTGCTCAAAACTAATGGAATTCACTCCCAAATGGTGGTTTATGCTTAAATAACCCTTTTGTATCATAATAACACGTTTGAATTGAAAGGAACAGAAATATTCACTTGTCAAGTTTTTATGCGTGCAAAATGCTTTTCAGAGCGAGAGAAGCACTTTTTGACCAACAATGTGATTCTGACCTTACAATGTTGATATTGCTCAAAACGAATGGAATTCACTCCCAAATGGTGGTTTTTGCTTAAATAACCCTTTTGTATCATATTAACACGTTTGAATTGAAAGGAACAGAAATATTCACTTGTCAAGTTTTTATGCGTGCAAAATGCTTTTCAGAGCGAGAGAAGCACTTTTTGACCAACAATGTGATTCTGACCTTACAATGTTGATATTGCTCAAAACGAATGGAATTCACTCCCAAATGGTGGTTTATGCTTAAATAACCCTTTTGTATCATAATAACACGTTTGAATTGAAAGGAACAGAAATATTCACTTGTCAAGTTTTAATGCGTGCAAAATGCTTTTCAGAGCGAGAGAAGCACTTTTTGACCAACAATGTGATTCTGACCTTACAATGTTGATATTGCTCAAAACGAATGGAATTCACTCCCAAATGGTGGTTTATGCTTAAATAACCCTTTTGTATCATAATAACACGTTTGAATTGAAAGGAACAGAAATATTCACTTGTCAAGTTTTTATGCGTGCAAAATGCTTTTCAGAGCGAGAGAAGCACTTTTTGACCAACAATGTGACTCTGACCTTTCAATTTTGATATTGCTCAAAACTAATGGAATTCACTCCCAAATGGTGGTTTATGCTTAAATAACCCTTTTGTAAGCATAATAACACGTTTGAATTGAAAGAAACAGAAATATTCACATGTCAAGTTTTTATGCGTGCAAAATGCTTTTCAGAGCGAGAGAAGCACTTTTTGACCAACAATGTGATTTTTACCTTACAATGTTGATATTGCTCAAAACTAATGGAATTCACTCCCAAATGGTGGTTTATGCTTAAATAACCCTTTTGTAAGCATAATAACACGTTTCCATTGAAAGGAACAGAAATATTCACTTGTCAAGTTTTTATGCGTGCAAAATGCTTTTCAGAGCGAGAGAAGCACTTTTTGACCAACAATGTGATTTTTACCTTACAATGTTGATATTGCTCAAAACTAATGGAATTCACTCCCAAATGGTGGTTTATGCTTAAATAACCCTTTTGTATCATAATAACACGTTTGAATTGAAAGGAACAGAAATATTCACTTGTCAAGTTTTTATGCGTGCAAAATGCTTTTCAGAGCGAGAGAAGCACTTTTTGACCAACAATGTGATTCTGACCTTACAATGTTGATATTGCTCAAAACGAATGGAATTCACTCCCAAATGGTGGTTTTTGCTTAAATAACCCTTTTGTATCATATTAACACGTTTGAATTGAAAGGAACAGAAATATTCACTTGTCAAGTTTTTATGCGTGCAAAATGCTTTTCAGAGCGAGAGAAGCACTTTTTGACCAACAATGTGATTCTGACCTTACAATGTTGATATTGCTCAAAACGAATGGAATTCACTCCCAAATGGTGGTTTATGCTTAAATAACCCTTTTGTATCATAATAACACGTTTGAATTGAAAGGAACAGAAATATTCACTTGTCAAGTTTTAATGCGTGCAAAATGCTTTTCAGAGCGAGAGAAGCACTTTTTGACCAACAATGTGATTCTGACCTTACAATGTTGATATTGCTCAAAACGAATGGAATTCACTCCCAAATGGTGGTTTATGCTTAAATAACCCTTTTGTATCATAATAACACGTTTGAATTGAAAGGAACAGAAATATTCACTTGTCAAGTTTTTATGCGTGCAAAATGCTTTTCAGAGCGAGAGAAGCACTTTTTGACCAACAATGTGACTCTGACCTTTCAATTTTGATATTGCTCAAAACTAATGGAATTCACTCCCAAATGGTGGTTTATGCTTAAATAACCCTTTTGTAAGCATAATAACACGTTTGAATTGAAAGAAACAGAAATATTCACATGTCAAGTTTTTATGCGTGCAAAATGCTTTTCAGAGCGAGAGAAGCACTTTTTGACCAACAATGTGATTTTTACCTTACAATGTTGATATTGCTCAAAACGAATGGAATTCACTCCCAAATGGTGGTTTATGCTTAAATAACCCTTTTGTATCATAATAACACGTTTGAATTGAAAGGAACAGAAATATTCACTTGTCAAGTTTTTATGCGTGCAAAATGCTTTTCAGAGCGAGAGAAGCACTTTTTGACCAACAATGTGACTCTGACCTTTCAATTTTGATATTGCTCAAAACTAATGGAATTCACTCCCAAATGGTGGTTTATGCTTAAATAACCCTTTTGTAAGCATAATAACACGTTTGAATTGAAAGAAACAGAAATATTCACATGTCAAGTTTTTATGTGTGCAAAATGCTTTTCAGAGCGAGAGAAGCACTTTTTGACCAACAATGTGACTCTGACCTTTCAATTTTGATATTGCTCAAAACTAATGGAATTCACTCCCAAATGGTGGTTTATGCTTAAATAACCCTTTTGTAAGCATAATAACACGTTTCCATTGAAAGTAACAGAAATATTCACATGTCAAGTTTTTATGTGTGCAAAATGCTTTTCAGCGCGAGAGAAGCACTTTTTGACCAACAATGTGATTCTGACCTTTCAATTTTGATATTGCTCAAAACTAATGGAATTCACTCCCAAATGGTGGTTTATGCTTAAATAACCCTTTTGTAAGCATAATAACACGTTTCCATTGAAAGAAACAGAAATATTCACATGTCAAGTTTTTATGCGTGCAAAATGCTTTTCAGAGCGAGAGAAGCACTTTTTGACCAACAATGTGATTTTTACCTTACAATGTTGATATTGCTCAAAACTAATGGAATTCACTCCCAAATGGTGGTTTATGCTTAAATAACCCTTTTGTATCATAATAACACGTTTGAATTGAAAGGAACAGAAATATTCACTTGTCAAGTTTTTATGCGTGCAAAATGCTTTTCAGAGCGAGAGAAGCACTTTTTGACCAACAATGTGACTCTGACCTTTCAATTTTGATATTGCTCAAAACTAATGGAATTCACTCCCAAATGGTGGTTTATGCTTAAATAACCCTTTTGTAAGCATAATAACACGTTTCCATTGAAAGTAACAGAAATATTCACATGTCAAGTTTTTATGTGTGCAAAATGCTTTTCAGAGCGAGAGAAGCACTTTTTGACCAACAATGTGATTCTGACCTTTCAATTTTGATATTGCTCAAAACTAATGGAATTCACTCCCAAATGGTGGTTTATGCTTAAATAACCCTTTTGTAAGCATAATAACACGTTTCCATTGAAAGAAACAGAAATATTCACATGTCAAGTTTTTATGCGTGCAAAATGCTTTTCAGAGCGAGAGAAGCACTTTTTGACCAACAATGTGATTTTTACCTTACAATGTTGATATTGCTCAAAACTAATGGAATTCACTCCCAAATGGTGGTTTATGCTTAAATAACCCTTTTGTATCATAATCACACGTTTGAATTGAAAGGAACAGAAATATTCACTTGTCAAGTTTTTATGCGTGCAAAATGCTTTTCAGAGCGAGAGAAGCACTTTTTGACCAACAATGTGATTCTGACCTTACAATGTTGATATTGCTCAAAACTAATGGAATTCACTCCCAAATGGTGGTTTATGCTTAAATAACCCTTTTCTAAGCATAATAACACGTTTGAATTGAAAGAAACAGAAATATTCACATGTCAAGTTTTTATGTGTGCAAAATGCTTTTCAGAGCGAGAGAAGCACTTTTTGACCAACAATGTGATTCTGACCTTTCAATTTTGATATTGCTCAAAACTAATGGAATTCACTCCCAAATGGTGGTTTATGCTTAAATAACCCTTTTGTAAGCATAATAACACGTTTCCATTGAAAGAAACAGAAATATTCACATGTCAAGTTTTTATGCGTGCAAAATGCTTTTCAGAGCGAGAGAAGCACTTTTTGACCAACAATGTGATTTTTACCTTACAATGTTGATATTGCTCAAAACTAATGGAATTCACTCCCAAATGGTGGTTTATGCTTAAATAACCCTTTTGTATCATAATAACACGTTTGAATTGAAAGGAACAGAAATATTCACTTGTCAAGTTTTTATGCGTGCAAAATGCTTTTCAGAGCGAGAGAAGCACTTTTTGACCAACAATGTGATTCTGACCTTACAATGTTGATATTGCTCAAAACTAATGGAATTCACTCCCAAATGGTGGTTTATGCTTAAATAACCCTTTTGTATCATAATAACACGTTTGAATTGAAAGGAACAGAAATATTCACTTGTCAAGTTTTTATGCGTGCAAAATGCTTTTCAGAGCGAGAGAAGCACTTTTTGACCAACAATGTGACTCTGACCTTTCAATTTTGATATTGCTCAAAACTAATGGAATTCACTCCCAAATGGTGGTTTATGCTTAAATAACCCTTTTCTAAGCATAATAACACGTTTGAATTGAAAGAAACAGAAATATTCACATGTCAAGTTTTTATGCGTGCAAAATGCTTTTCAGAGCGAGAGAAGCACTTTTTGACCAACAATGTGATTTTTACCTTACAATGTTGATATTGCTCAAAACTAATGGAATTCACTCCCAAATGGTGGTTTATGCTTAAATAACCCTTTTGTAAGCATAATAACACGTTTCCATTGAAAGTAACAGAAATATTCACATGTCAAGTTTTTATGTGTGCAAAATGCTTTTCAGAGCGAGAGAAGCACTTTTTGACCAACAATGTGATTCTGACCATTCAATTTTGATATTGCTCAAAACTAATGGAATTCACTCCCAAATGGTGGTTTATGCTTAAATAACCCTTTTGTAAGCATAATAACACGTTTCCATTGAAAGAAACAGAAATATTCACATGTCAAGTTTTTATGCGTGCAAAATGCTTTTCAGAGCGAGAGAAGCACTTTTTGACCAACAATGTGATTTTTACCTTACAATGTTGATATTGCTCAAAACTAATGGAATTCACTCCCAAATGGTGGTTTATGCTTAAATAACCCTTTTGTATCATAATAACACGTTTGAATTGAAAGGAACAGAAATATTCACTTGTCAAGTTTTTATGCGTGCAAAATGCTTTTCAGAGCGAGAGAAGCACTTTTTGACCAACAATGTGATTCTGACCTTACAATGTTGATATTGCTCAAAACGAATGGAATTCACTCCCAAATGGTGGTTTATGCTTAAATAACCCTTTTGTATCATAATAACACGTTTGAATTGAAAGGAACAGAAATATTCACTTGTCAAGTTTTTATGCGTGCAAAATGCTTTTCAGAGCGAGAGAAGCACTTTTTGACCAACAATGTGACTCTGACCTTTCAATTTTGATATTGCTCAAAACTAATGGAATTCACTCCCAAATGGTGGTTTATGCTTAAATAACCCTTTTGTAAGCATAATAACACGTTTCCATTGAAAGTAACAGAAATATTCACATGTCAAGTTTTTATGTGTGCAAAATGCTTTTCAGAGCGAGAGAAGCACTTTTTGACCAACAATGTGATTCTGACCTTTCAATTTTGATATTGCTCAAAACTAATGGAATTCACTCCCAAATGGTGGTTTATGCTTAAATAACCCTTTTGTAAGCATAATAACACGTTTCCATTGAAAGAAACAGAAATATTCACATGTCAAGTTTTTATGCGTGCAAAATGCTTTTCAGAGCGAGAGAAGCACTTTTTGACCAACAATGTGATTTTTACCTTACAATGTTGATATTGCTCAAAACTAATGGAATTCACTCCCAAATGGTGGTTTATGCTTAAATAACCCTTTTGTATCATAATCACACGTTTGAATTGAAAGGAACAGAAATATTCACTTGTCAAGTTTTTATGCGTGCAAAATGCTTTTCAGAGCGAGAGAAGCACTTTTTGACCAACAATGTGATTCTGACCTTACAATGTTGATATTGCTCAAAACTAATGGAATTCACTCCCAAATGGTGGTTTATGCTTAAATAACCCTTTTCTAAGCATAATAACACGTTTGAATTGAAAGAAACAGAAATATTCACATGTCAAGTTTTTATGTGTGCAAAATGCTTTTCAGAGCGAGAGAAGCACTTTTTGACCAACAATGTGATTCTGACCTTTCAATTTTGATATTGCTCAAAACTAATGGAATTCACTCCCAAATGGTGGTTTATGCTTAAATAACCCTTTTGTAAGCATAATAACACGTTTCCATTGAAAGAAACAGAAATATTCACATGTCAAGTTTTTATGCGTGCAAAATGCTTTTCAGAGCGAGAGAAGCACTTTTTGACCAACAATGTGATTTTTACCTTACAATGTTGATATTGCTCAAAACTAATGGAATTCACTCCCAAATGGTGGTTTATGCTTAAATAACCCTTTTGTATCATAATAACACGTTTGAATTGAAAGGAACAGAAATATTCACTTGTCAAGTTTTTATGCGTGCAAAATGCTTTTCAGAGCGAGAGAAGCACTTTTTGACCAACAATGTGATTCTGACCTTACAATGTTGATATTGCTCAAAACTAATGGAATTCACTCCCAAATGGTGGTTTATGCTTAAATAACCCTTTTGTATCATAATAACACGTTTGAATTGAAAGGAACAGAAATATTCACTTGTCAAGTTTTTATGCGTGCAAAATGCTTTTCAGAGCGAGAGAAGCACTTTTTGACCAACAATGTGACTCTGACCTTTCAATTTTGATATTGCTCAAAACTAATGGAATTCACTCCCAAATGGTGGTTTATGCTTAAATAACCCTTTTCTAAGCATAATAACACGTTTGAATTGAAAGAAACAGAAATATTCACATGTCAAGTTTTTATGCGTGCAAAATGCTTTTCAGAGCGAGAGAAGCACTTTTTGACCAACAATGTGATTTTTACCTTACAATGTTGATATTGCTCAAAACTAATGGAATTCACTCCCAAATGGTGGTTTATGCTTAAATAACCCTTTTGTAAGCATAATAACACGTTTCCATTGAAAGTAACAGAAATATTCACATGTCAAGTTTTTATGTGTGCAAAATGCTTTTCAGAGCGAGAGAAGCACTTTTTGACCAACAATGTGATTCTGACCATTCAATTTTGATATTGCTCAAAACTAATGGAATTCACTCCCAAATGGTGGTTTATGCTTAAATAACCCTTTTGTAAGCATAATAACACGTTTCCATTGAAAGAAACAGAAATATTCACATGTCAAGTTTTTATGCGTGCAAAATGCTTTTCAGAGCGAGAGAAGCACTTTTTGACCAACAATGTGATTTTTACCTTACAATGTTGATATTGCTCAAAACTAATGGAATTCACTCCCAAATGGTGGTTTATGCTTAAATAACCCTTTTGTATCATAATAACACGTTTGAATTGAAAGGAACAGAAATATTCACTTGTCAAGTTTTTATGCGTGCAAAATGCTTTTCAGAGCGAGAGAAGCACTTTTTGACCAACAATGTGATTCTGACCTTACAATGTTGATATTGCTCAAAACGAATGGAATTCACTCCCAAATGGTGGTTTATGCTTAAATAACCCTTTTGTATCATAATAACACGTTTGAATTGAAAGGAACAGAAATATTCACTTGTCAAGTTTTTATGCGTGCAAAATGCTTTTCAGAGCGAGAGAAGCACTTTTTGACCAACAATGTGACTCTGACCTTTCAATTTTGATATTGCTCAAAACTAATGGAATTCACTCCCAAATGGTGGTTTATGCTTAAATAACCCTTTTGTAAGCATAATAACACGTTTCCATTGAAAGTAACAGAAATATTCACATGTCAAGTTTTTATGTGTGCAAAATGCTTTTCAGAGCGAGAGAAGCACTTTTTGACCAACAATGTGATTCTGACCTTTCAATTTTGATATTGCTCAAAACTAATGGAATTCACTCCCAAATGGTGGTTTATGCTTAAATAACCCTTTTGTAAGCATAATAACACGTTTCCATTGAAAGAAACAGAAATATTCACATGTCAAGTTTTTATGCGTGCAAAATGCTTTTCAGAGCGAGAGAAGCACTTTTTGACCAACAATGTGATTCTGACCTTTCAATTTTGATATTGCTCAAAACTAATGGAATTCACTCCCAAATGGTGGTTTATGCTTAAATAACCCTTTTGTAAGCATAATAACACGTTTCCATTGAAAGAAACAGAAATATTCACATGTCAAGTTTTTATGCGTGCAAAATGCTTTTCAGAGCGAGAGAAGCACTTTTTGACCAACAATGTGATTTTTACCTTACAATGTTGATATTGCTCAAAACTAATGGAATTCACTCCCAAATGGTGGTTTATGCTTAAATAACCCTTTTGTATCATAATAACACGTTTGAATTGAAAGGAACAGAAATATTCACTTGTCAAGTTTTTATGCGTGCAAAATGCTTTTCAGAGCGAGAGAAGCACTTTTTGACCAACAATGTGATTCTGACCTTACAATGTTGATATTGCTCAAAACGAATGGAATTCACTCCCAAATGGTGGTTTATGCTTAAATAACCCTTTTGTATCATAATAACACGTTTGAATTGAAAGGAACAGAAATATTCACTTGTCAAGTTTTTATGCGTGCAAAATGCTTTTCAGAGCGAGAGAAGCACTTTTTGACCAACAATGTGACTCTGACCTTTCAATTTTGATATTGCTCAAAACTAATGGAATTCACTCCCAAATGGTGGTTTATGCTTAAATAACCCTTTTCTAAGCATAATAACACGTTTGAATTGAAAGAAACAGAAATATTCACATGTCAAGTTTTTATGTGTGCAAAATGCTTTTCAGAGCGAGAGAAGCACTTTTTGACCAACAATGTGATTTTTACCTTTCAATTTTGATATTGCTCAAAACTAATGGAATTCACTCCCAAATGGTGGTTTATGCTTAAATAAACCTTTTGTAAGCATAATAACACGTTTCCATTGAAAGAAACAGAAATATTCACATGTCAAGTTTTTATGCGTGCAAAATGCTTTTCAGAGCGAGAGAAGCACTTTTTGACCAACAATGTGACTCTGACCTTTCAATTTTGATATTGCTCAAAACTAATGGAATTCACTCCCAAATGGTGGTTTATGCTTAAATAACCCTTTTGTAAGCATAATAACACGTTTCCATTGAAAGTAACAGAAATATTAACATGTCAAGTTTTTATGCGTGCAAAATGCTTTTCAGAGCGAGAGAAGCACTTTTTGACCAACAATGTGATTCTGACCTTTCAATTTTGATATTGCTCAAAACTAATGGAATTCACTCCCAAATGGTGGTTTATGCTTAAATAACCCTTTTGTAAGCATAATAACACGTTTCCATTGAAAGAAACAGAAATATTCACATGTCAAGTTTTTATGCGTGCAAAATGCTTTTCAGAGCGAGAGAAGCACTTTTTGACCAACAATGTGATTTTTACCTTACAATGTTGATATTGCTCAAAACTAATGGAATTCACTCCCAAATGGTGGTTTATGCTTAAATAACCCTTTTGTATCATAATAACACGTTTGAATTGAAAGGAACAGAAATATTCACTTGTCAAGTTTTTATGCGTGCAAAATGCTTTTCAGAGCGAGAGAAGAACTTTTTGACCAACAATGTGATTCTGACCTTACAATGTTGATATTGCTCAAAACGAATGGAATTCACTCCCAAATGGTGGTTTATGCTTAAATAACCCTTTTGTATCATAATAACACGTTTGAATTGAAAGGAACAGAAATATTCACTTGTCAAGTTTTAATGCGTGCAAAATGCTTTTCAGAGCGAGAGAAGCACTTTTTGACCAACAATGTGATTCTGACCTTACAATGTTGATATTGCTCAAAACGAATGGAATTCACTCCCAAATGGTGGTTTATGCTTAAATAACCCTTTTGTATCATAATAACACGTTTGAATTGAAAGGAACAGAAATATTCACTTGTCAAGTTTTTATGCGTGCAAAATGCTTTTCAGAGCGAGAGAAGCACTTTTTGACCAACAATGTGACTCTGACCTTTCAATTTTGATATTGCTCAAAACTAATGGAATTCACTCCCAAATGGTGGTTTATGCTTAAATAACCCTTTTGTAAGCATAATAACACGTTTGAATTGAAAGAAACAGAAATATTCACATGTCAAGTTTTTATGCGTGCAAAATGCTTTTCAGAGCGAGAGAAGCACTTTTTGACCAACAATGTGATTTTTACCTTACAATGTTGATATTGCTCAAAACGAATGGAATTCACTCCCAAATGGTGGTTTATGCTTAAATAACCCTTTTGTATCATAATAACACGTTTGAATTGAAAGGAACAGAAATATTCACTTGTCAAGTTTTTATGCGTGCAAAATGCTTTTCAGAGCGAGAGAAGCACTTTTTGACCAACAATGTGACTCTGACCTTTCAATTTTGATATTGCTCAAAACTAATGGAATTCACTCCCAAATGGTGGTTTATGCTTAAATAACCCTTTTGTAAGCATAATAACACGTTTGAATTGAAAGAAACAGAAATATTCACATGTCAAGTTTTTATGTGTGCAAAATGCTTTTCAGAGCGAGAGAAGCACTTTTTGACCAACAATGTGACTCTGACCTTTCAATTTTGATATTGCTCAAAACTAATGGAATTCACTCCCAAATGGTGGTTTATGCTTAAATAACCCTTTTGTAAGCATAATAACACGTTTCCATTGAAAGTAACAGAAATATTCACATGTCAAGTTTTTATGTGTGCAAAATGCTTTTCAGCGCGAGAGAAGCACTTTTTGACCAACAATGTGATTCTGACCTTTCAATTTTGATATTGCTCAAAACTAATGGAATTCACTCCCAAATGGTGGTTTATGCTTAAATAACCCTTTTGTAAGCATAATAACACGTTTCCATTGAAAGAAACAGAAATATTCACATGTCAAGTTTTTATGCGTGCAAAATGCTTTTCAGAGCGAGAGAAGCACTTTTTGACCAACAATGTGATTTTTACCTTACAATGTTGATATTGCTCAAAACTAATGGAATTCACTCCCAAATGGTGGTTTATGCTTAAATAACCCTTTTGTATCATAATAACACGTTTGAATTGAAAGGAACAGAAATATTCACTTGTCAAGTTTTTATGCGTGCAAAATGCTTTTCAGAGCGAGAGAAGCACTTTTTGACCAACAATGTGACTCTGACCTTTCAATTTTGATATTGCTCAAAACTAATGGAATTCACTCCCAAATGGTGGTTTATGCTTAAATAACCCTTTTGTAAGCATAATAACACGTTTCCATTGAAAGTAACAGAAATATTCACATGTCAAGTTTTTATGTGTGCAAAATGCTTTTCAGAGCGAGAGAAGCACTTTTTGACCAACAATGTGATTCTGACCTTTCAATTTTGATATTGCTCAAAACTAATGGAATTCACTCCCAAATGGTGGTTTATGCTTAAATAACCCTTTTGTAAGCATAATAACACGTTTCCATTGAAAGAAACAGAAATATTCACATGTCAAGTTTTTATGCGTGCAAAATGCTTTTCAGAGCGAGAGAAGCACTTTTTGACCAACAATGTGATTTTTACCTTACAATGTTGATATTGCTCAAAACTAATGGAATTCACTCCCAAATGGTGGTTTATGCTTAAATAACCCTTTTGTATCATAATCACACGTTTGAATTGAAAGGAACAGAAATATTCACTTGTCAAGTTTTTATGCGTGCAAAATGCTTTTCAGAGCGAGAGAAGCACTTTTTGACCAACAATGTGATTCTGACCTTACAATGTTGATATTGCTCAAAACTAATGGAATTCACTCCCAAATGGTGGTTTATGCTTAAATAACCCTTTTCTAAGCATAATAACACGTTTGAATTGAAAGAAACAGAAATATTCACATGTCAAGTTTTTATGTGTGCAAAATGCTTTTCAGAGCGAGAGAAGCACTTTTTGACCAACAATGTGATTCTGACCTTTCAATTTTGATATTGCTCAAAACTAATGGAATTCACTCCCAAATGGTGGTTTATGCTTAAATAACCCTTTTGTAAGCATAATAACACGTTTCCATTGAAAGAAACAGAAATATTCACATGTCAAGTTTTTATGCGTGCAAAATGCTTTTCAGAGCGAGAGAAGCACTTTTTGACCAACAATGTGATTTTTACCTTACAATGTTGATATTGCTCAAAACTAATGGAATTCACTCCCAAATGGTGGTTTATGCTTAAATAACCCTTTTGTATCATAATAACACGTTTGAATTGAAAGGAACACAAATATTCACTTGTCAAGTTTTTATGCGTGCAAAATGCTTTTCAGAGCGAGAGAAGCACTTTTTGACCAACAATGTGATTCTGACCTTACAATGTTGATATTGCTCAAAACTAATGGAATTCACTCCCAAATGGTGGTTTATGCTTAAATAACCCTTTTGTATCATAATAACACGTTTGAATTGAAAGGAACAGAAATATTCACTTGTCAAGTTTTTATGCGTGCAAAATGCTTTTCAGAGCGAGAGAAGCACTTTTTGACCAACAATGTGATTCTGACCTTACAATGTTGATATTGCTCAAAACTAATGGAATTCACTCCCAAATGGTGGTTTATGCTTAAATAACCCTTTTGTATCATAATAACACGTTTGAATTGAAAGGAACAGAAATATTCACTTGTCAAGTTTTTATGCGTGCAAAATGCTTTTCAGAGCGAGAGAAGCACTTTTTGACCAACAATGTGACTCTGACCTTTCAATTTTGATATTGCTCAAAACTAATGGAATTCACTCCCAAATGGTGGTTTATGCTTAAATAACCCTTTTCTAAGCATAATAACACGTTTGAATTGAAAGAAACAGAAATATTCACATGTCAAGTTTTTATGCGTGCAAAATGCTTTTCAGAGCGAGAGAAGCACTTTTTGACCAACAATGTGATTTTTACCTTACAATGTTGATATTGCTCAAAACTAATGGAATTCACTCCCAAATGGTGGTTTATGCTTAAATAACCCTTTTGTAAGCATAATAACACGTTTCCATTGAAAGTAACAGAAATATTCACATGTCAAGTTTTTATGTGTGCAAAATGCTTTTCAGAGCGAGAGAAGCACTTTTTGACCAACAATGTGATTCTGACCATTCAATTTTGATATTGCTCAAAACTAATGGAATTCACTCCCAAATGGTGGTTTATGCTTAAATAACCCTTTTGTAAGCATAATAACACGTTTCCATTGAAAGAAACAGAAATATTCACATGTCAAGTTTTTATGCGTGCAAAATGCTTTTCAGAGCGAGAGAAGCACTTTTTGACCAACAATGTGATTTTTACCTTACAATGTTGATATTGCTCAAAACTAATGGAATTCACTCCCAAATGGTGGTTTATGCTTAAATAACCCTTTTGTATCATAATAACACGTTTGAATTGAAAGGAACAGAAATATTCACTTGTCAAGTTTTTATGCGTGCAAAATGCTTTTCAGAGCGAGAGAAGCACTTTTTGACCAACAATGTGATTCTGACCTTACAATGTTGATATTGCTCAAAACGAATGGAATTCACTCCCAAATGGTGGTTTATGCTTAAATAACCCTTTTGTATCATAATAACACGTTTGAATTGAAAGGAACAGAAATATTCACTTGTCAAGTTTTTATGCGTGCAAAATGCTTTTCAGAGCGAGAGAAGCACTTTTTGACCAACAATGTGACTCTGACCTTTCAATTTTGATATTGCTCAAAACTAATGGAATTCACTCCCAAATGGTGGTTTATGCTTAAATAACCCTTTTCTAAGCATAATAACACGTTTGAATTGAAAGAAACAGAAATATTCACATGTCAAGTTTTTATGTGTGCAAAATGCTTTTCAGAGCGAGAGAAGCACTTTTTGACCAACAATGTGATTCTGACCTTTCAATTTTGATATTGCTCAAAACTAATGGAATTCACTCCCAAATGGTGGTTTATGCTTAAATAACCCTTTTGTAAGCATAATAACACGTTTCCATTGAAAGAAACAGAAATATTCACATGTCAAGTTTTTATGCGTGCAAAATGCTTTTCAGAGCGAGAGAAGCACTTTTTGACCAACAATGTGATTCTGACCTTTCAATTTTGATATTGCTCAAAACTAATGGAATTCACTCCCAAATGGTGGTTTATGCTTAAATAACCCTTTTGTAAGCATAATAACACGTTTCCATTGAAAGAAACAGAAATATTCACATGTCAAGTTTTTATGCGTGCAAAATGCTTTTCAGAGCGAGAGAAGCACTTTTTGACCAACAATGTGATTTTTACCTTACAATGTTGATATTGCTCAAAACTAATGGAATTCACTCCCAAATGGTGGTTTATGCTTAAATAACCCTTTTGTATCATAATAACACGTTTGAATTGAAAGGAACAGAAATATTCACTTGTCAAGTTTTTATGCGTGCAAAATGCTTTTCAGAGCGAGAGAAGCACTTTTTGACCAACAATGTGATTCTGACCTTACAATGTTGATATTGCTCAAAACGAATGGAATTCACTCCCAAATGGTGGTTTATGCTTAAATAACCCTTTTGTATCATAATAACACGTTTGAATTGAAAGGAACAGAAATATTCACTTGTCAAGTTTTTATGCGTGCAAAATGCTTTTCAGAGCGAGAGAAGCACTTTTTGACCAACAATGTGACTCTGACCTTTCAATTTTGATATTGCTCAAAACTAATGGAATTCACTCCCAAATGGTGGTTTATGCTTAAATAACCCTTTTCTAAGCATAATAACACGTTTGAATTGAAAGAAACAGAAATATTCACATGTCAAGTTTTTATGTGTGCAAAATGCTTTTCAGAGCGAGAGAAGCACTTTTTGACCAACAATGTGATTTTTACCTTTCAATTTTGATATTGCTCAAAACTAATGGAATTCACTCCCAAATGGTGGTTTATGCTTAAATAAACCTTTTGTAAGCATAATAACACGTTTCCATTGAAAGAAACAGAAATATTCACATGTCAAGTTTTTATGCGTGCAAAATGCTTTTCAGAGCGAGAGAAGCACTTTTTGACCAACAATGTGACTCTGACCTTTCAATTTTGATATTGCTCAAAACTAATGGAATTCACTCCCAAATGGTGGTTTATGCTTAAATAACCCTTTTGTAAGCATAATAACACGTTTCCATTGAAAGTAACAGAAATATTAACATGTCAAGTTTTTATGCGTGCAAAATGCTTTTCAGAGCGAGAGAAGCACTTTTTGACCAACAATGTGATTCTGACCTTTCAATTTTGATATTGCTCAAAACTAATGGAATTCACTCCCAAATGGTGGTTTATGCTTAAATAACCCTTTTGTAAGCATAATAACACGTTTCCATTGAAAGAAACAGAAATATTCACATGTCAAGTTTTTATGCGTGCAAAATGCTTTTCAGAGCGAGAGAAGCACTTTTTGACCAACAATGTGATTTTTACCTTACAATGTTGATATTGCTCAAAACTAATGGAATTCACTCCCAAATGGTGGTTTATGCTTAAATAACCCTTTTGTATCATAATAACACGTTTGAATTGAAAGGAACAGAAATATTCACTTGTCAAGTTTTTATGCGTGCAAAATGCTTTTCAGAGCGAGAGAAGAACTTTTTGACCAACAATGTGATTCTGACCTTACAATGTTGATATTGCTCAAAACGAATGGAATTCACTCCCAAATGGTGGTTTATGCTTAAATAACCCTTTTGTATCATAATAACACGTTTGAATTGAAAGGAACAGAAATATTCACTTGTCAAGTTTTAATGCGTGCAAAATGCTTTTCAGAGCGAGAGAAGCACTTTTTGACCAACAATGTGATTCTGACCTTACAATGTTGATATTGCTCAAAACGAATGGAATTCACTCCCAAATGGTGGTTTATGCTTAAATAACCCTTTTGTATCATAATAACACGTTTGAATTGAAAGGAACAGAAATATTCACTTGTCAAGTTTTTATGCGTGCAAAATGCTTTTCAGAGCGAGAGAAGCACTTTTTGACCAACAATGTGACTCTGACCTTTCAATTTTGATATTGCTCAAAACTAATGGAATTCACTCCCAAATGGTGGTTTATGCTTAAATAACCCTTTTGTAAGCATAATAACACGTTTGAATTGAAAGAAACAGAAATATTCACATGTCAAGTTTTTATGCGTGCAAAATGCTTTTCAGAGCGAGAGAAGCACTTTTTGACCAACAATGTGATTTTTACCTTACAATGTTGATATTGCTCAAAACGAATGGAATTCACTCCCAAATGGTGGTTTATGCTTAAATAACCCTTTTGTATCATAATAACACGTTTGAATTGAAAGGAACAGAAATATTCACTTGTCAAGTTTTTATGCGTGCAAAATGCTTTTCAGAGCGAGAGAAGCACTTTTTGACCAACAATGTGACTCTGACCTTTCAATTTTGATATTGCTCAAAACTAATGGAATTCACTCCCAAATGGTGGTTTATGCTTAAATAACCCTTTTGTAAGCATAATAACACGTTTGAATTGAAAGAAACAGAAATATTCACATGTCAAGTTTTTATGTGTGCAAAATGCTTTTCAGAGCGAGAGAAGCACTTTTTGACCAACAATGTGACTCTGACCTTTCAATTTTGATATTGCTCAAAACTAATGGAATTCACTCCCAAATGGTGGTTTATGCTTAAATAACCCTTTTGTAAGCATAATAACACGTTTCCATTGAAAGTAACAGAAATATTCACATGTCAAGTTTTTATGTGTGCAAAATGCTTTTCAGCGCGAGAGAAGCACTTTTTGACCAACAATGTGATTCTGACCTTTCAATTTTGATATTGCTCAAAACTAATGGAATTCACTCCCAAATGGTGGTTTATGCTTAAATAACCCTTTTGTAAGCATAATAACACGTTTCCATTGAAAGAAACAGAAATATTCACATGTCAAGTTTTTATGCGTGCAAAATGCTTTTCAGAGCGAGAGAAGCACTTTTTGACCAACAATGTGATTTTTACCTTACAATGTTGATATTGCTCAAAACTAATGGAATTCACTCCCAAATGGTGGTTTATGCTTAAATAACCCTTTTGTATCATAATAACACGTTTGAATTGAAAGGAACAGAAATATTCACTTGTCAAGTTTTTATGCGTGCAAAATGCTTTTCAGAGCGAGAGAAGCACTTTTTGACCAACAATGTGACTCTGACCTTTCAATTTTGATATTGCTCAAAACTAATGGAATTCACTCCCAAATGGTGGTTTATGCTTAAATAACCCTTTTGTAAGCATAATAACACGTTTCCATTGAAAGTAACAGAAATATTCACATGTCAAGTTTTTATGTGTGCAAAATGCTTTTCAGAGCGAGAGAAGCACTTTTTGACCAACAATGTGATTCTGACCTTTCAATTTTGATATTGCTCAAAACTAATGGAATTCACTCCCAAATGGTGGTTTATGCTTAAATAACCCTTTTGTAAGCATAATAACACGTTTCCATTGAAAGAAACAGAAATATTCACATGTCAAGTTTTTATGCGTGCAAAATGCTTTTCAGAGCGAGAGAAGCACTTTTTGACCAACAATGTGATTTTTACCTTACAATGTTGATATTGCTCAAAACTAATGGAATTCACTCCCAAATGGTGGTTTATGCTTAAATAACCCTTTTGTATCATAATCACACGTTTGAATTGAAAGGAACAGAAATATTCACTTGTCAAGTTTTTATGCGTGCAAAATGCTTTTCAGAGCGAGAGAAGCACTTTTTGACCAACAATGTGATTCTGACCTTACAATGTTGATATTGCTCAAAACTAATGGAATTCACTCCCAAATGGTGGTTTATGCTTAAATAACCCTTTTCTAAGCATAATAACACGTTTGAATTGAAAGAAACAGAAATATTCACATGTCAAGTTTTTATGTGTGCAAAATGCTTTTCAGAGCGAGAGAAGCACTTTTTGACCAACAATGTGATTCTGACCTTTCAATTTTGATATTGCTCAAAACTAATGGAATTCACTCCCAAATGGTGGTTTATGCTTAAATAACCCTTTTGTAAGCATAATAACACGTTTCCATTGAAAGAAACAGAAATATTCACATGTCAAGTTTTTATGCGTGCAAAATGCTTTTCAGAGCGAGAGAAGCACTTTTTGACCAACAATGTGATTTTTACCTTACAATGTTGATATTGCTCAAAACTAATGGAATTCACTCCCAAATGGTGGTTTATGCTTAAATAACCCTTTTGTATCATAATAACACGTTTGAATTGAAAGGAACACAAATATTCACTTGTCAAGTTTTTATGCGTGCAAAATGCTTTTCAGAGCGAGAGAAGCACTTTTTGACCAACAATGTGATTCTGACCTTACAATGTTGATATTGCTCAAAACTAATGGAATTCACTCCCAAATGGTGGTTTATGCTTAAATAACCCTTTTGTATCATAATAACACGTTTGAATTGAAAGGAACAGAAATATTCACTTGTCAAGTTTTTATGCGTGCAAAATGCTTTTCAGAGCGAGAGAAGCACTTTTTGACCAACAATGTGACTCTGACCTTTCAATTTTGATATTGCTCAAAACTAATGGAATTCACTCCCAAATGGTGGTTTATGCTTAAATAACCCTTTTCTAAGCATAATAACACGTTTGAATTGAAAGAAACAGAAATATTCACATGTCAAGTTTTTATGCGTGCAAAATGCTTTTCAGAGCGAGAGAAGCACTTTTTGACCAACAATGTGATTTTTACCTTACAATGTTGATATTGCTCAAAACTAATGGAATTCACTCCCAAATGGTGGTTTATGCTTAAATAACCCTTTTGTAAGCATAATAACACGTTTCCATTGAAAGAAACAGAAATATTCACATGTCAAGTTTTTATGCGTGCAAAATGCTTTTCAGAGCGAGAGAAGCACTTTTTGACCAACAATGTGATTTTTACCTTACAATGTTGATATTGCTCAAAACTAATGGAATTCACTCCCAAATGGTGGTTTATGCTTAAATAACCCTTTTGTATCATAATAACACGTTTGAATTGAAAGGAACAGAAATATTCACTTGTCAAGTTTTTATGCGTGCAAAATGCTTTTCAGAGCGAGAGAAGCACTTTTTGACCAACAATGTGATTCTGACCTTACAATGTTGATATTGCTCAAAACGAATGGAATTCACTCCCAAATGGTGGTTTATGCTTAAATAACCCTTTTGTATCATAATAACACGTTTGAATTGAAAGGAACAGAAATATTCACTTGTCAAGTTTTAATGCGTGCAAAATGCTTTTCAGAGCGAGAGAAGCACTTTTTGACCAACAATGTGATTCTGACCTTACAATGTTGATATTGCTCAAAACGAATGGAATTCACTCCCAAATGGTGGTTTATGCTTAAATAACCCTTTTGTATCATAATAACACGTTTGAATTGAAAGGAACAGAAATATTCACTTGTCAAGTTTTTATGCGTGCAAAATGCTTTTCAGAGCGAGAGAAGCACTTTTTGACCAACAATGTGACTCTGACCTTTCAATTTTGACATTGCTCAAAACTAATGGAATTCACTCCCAAATGGTGGTTTATGCTTAAATAACCCTTTTGTAAGCATAATAACACGTTTGAATTGAAAGAAACAGAAATATTCACATGTC
Organism: Pollachius pollachius; assembly: GCF_949987615.1. Taxonomy (NCBI): domain Eukaryota; kingdom Metazoa; phylum Chordata; class Actinopteri; order Gadiformes; family Gadidae; genus Pollachius; species Pollachius pollachius. The sequence goes on from NW_027641353.1 coordinate 49,957, forward strand.
AAGTTTTTATGAGTGCAAAATGCTTTTCAGAGCGAGAGAAGCACTTTTTGACCAACAATGTGATTTTTACCTTACAATGTTGATATTGCTCAAAACGAATGGAATTCACTCCCAAATGGTGGTTTATGCTTAAATAACCCTTTTGTATCATAATAACACGTTTGAATTGAAAGGAACAGAAATATTCACTTGTCAAGTTTTTATGCGTGCAAAATGCTTTTCAGAGCGAGAGAAGCACTTTTTGACCAACAATGTGACTCTGACCTTTCAATTTTGATATTGCTCAAAACTAATGGAATTCACTCCCAAATGGTGGTTTATGCTTAAATAACCCTTTTGTAAGCATAATAACACGTTTGAATTGAAAGAAACAGAAATATTCACATGTCAAGTTTTTATGTGTGCAAAATGCTTTTCAGAGCGAGAGAAGCACTTTTTGACCAACAATGTGACTCTGACCTTTCAATTTTGATATTGCTCAAAACTAATGGAATTCACTCCCAAATGGTGGTTTATGCTTAAATAACCCTTTTGTAAGCATAATAACACGTTTCCATTGAAAGTAACAGAAATATTCACATGTCAAGTTTTTATGTGTGCAAAATGCTTTTCAGCGCGAGAGAAGCACTTTTTGACCAACAATGTGATTCTGACCTTTCAATTTTGATATTGCTCAAAACTAATGGAATTCACTCCCAAATGGTGGTTTATGCTTAAATAACCCTTTTGTAAGCATAATAACACGTTTCCATTGAAAGAAACAGAAATATTCACATGTCAAGTTTTTATGCGTGCAAAATGCTTTTCAGAGCGAGAGAAGCACTTTTTGACCAACAATGTGATTTTTACCTTACAATGTTGATATTGCTCAAAACTAATGGAATTCACTCCCAAATGGTGGTTTATGCTTAAATAACCCTTTTGTATCATAATAACACGTTTGAATTGAAAGGAACAGAAATATTCACTTGTCAAGTTTTTATGCGTGCAAAATGCTTTTCAGAGCGAGAGAAGCACTTTTTGACCAACAATGTGACTCTGACCTTTCAATTTTGATATTGCTCAAAACTAATGGAATTCACTCCCAAATGGTGGTTTATGCTTAAATAACCCTTTTGTAAGCATAATAACACGTTTCCATTGAAAGTAACAGAAATATTCACATGTCAAGTTTTTATGCGTGCAAAATGCTTTTCAGAGCGAGAGAAGCACTTTTTGACCAACAATGTGATTTTTACCTTACAATGTTGATATTGCTCAAAACTAATGGAATTCACTCCCAAATGGTGGTTTATGCTTAAATAACCCTTTTGTATCATAATCACACGTTTGAATTGAAAGGAACAGAAATATTCACTTGTCAAGTTTTTATGCGTGCAAAATGCTTTTCAGAGCGAGAGAAGCACTTTTTGACCAACAATGTGATTCTGACCTTACAATGTTGATATTGCTCAAAACTAATGGAATTCACTCCCAAATGGTGGTTTATGCTTAAATAACCCTTTTCTAAGCATAATAACACGTTTGAATTGAAAGAAACAGAAATATTCACATGTCAAGTTTTTATGTGTGCAAAATGCTTTTCAGAGCGAGAGAAGCACTTTTTGACCAACAATGTGATTCTGACCTTTCAATTTTGATATTGCTCAAAACTAATGGAATTCACTCCCAAATGGTGGTTTATGCTTAAATAACCCTTTTGTAAGCATAATAACACGTTTCCATTGAAAGAAACAGAAATATTCACATGTCAAGTTTTTATGCGTGCAAAATGCTTTTCAGAGCGAGAGAAGCACTTTTTGACCAACAATGTGACTCTGACCTTTCAATTTTGATATTGCTCAAAACTAATGGAATTCACTCCCAAATGGTGGTTTATGCTTAAATAACCCTTTTGTAAGCATAATAACACGTTTCCATTGAAAGTAACAGAAATATTCACATGTCAAGTTTTTATGTGTGCAAAATGCTTTTCAGAGCGAGAGAAGCACTTTTTGACCAACAATGTGATTCTGACCTTTCAATTTTGATATTGCTCAAAACTAATGGAATTCACTCCCAAATGGTGGTTTATGCTTAAATAACCCTTTTGTAAGCATAATAACACGTTTCCATTGAAAGAAACAGAAATATTCACATGTCAAGTTTTTATGCGTGCAAAATGCTTTTCAGAGCGAGAGAAGCACTTTTTGACCAACAATGTGATTTTTACCTTACAATGTTGATATTGCTCAAAACTAATGGAATTCACTCCCAAATGGTGGTTTATGCTTAAATAACCCTTTTGTATCATAATAACACGTTTGAATTGAAAGGAACAGAAATATTCACTTGTCAAGTTTTTATGCGTGCAAAATGCTTTTCAGAGCGAGAGAAGCACTTTTTGACCAACAATGTGATTCTGACCTTACAATGTTGATATTGCTCAAAACGAATGGAATTCACTCCCAAATGGTGGTTTATGCTTAAATAACCCTTTTGTATCATAATAACACGTTTGAATTGAAAGGAACAGAAATATTCACTTGTCAAGTTTTTATGCGTGCAAAATGCTTTTCAGAGCGAGAGAAGCACTTTTTGACCAACAATGTGACTCTGACCTTTCAATTTTGATATTGCTCAAAACTAATGGAATTCACTCCCAAATGGTGGTTTATGCTTAAATAACCCTTTTCTAAGCATAATAACACGTTTGAATTGAAAGAAACAGAAATATTCACATGTCAAGTTTTTATGTGTGCAAAATGCTTTTCAGAGCGAGAGAAGCACTTTTTGACCAACAATGTGATTTTTACCTTTCAATTTTGATATTGCTCAAAACTAATGGAATTCACTCCCAAATGGTGGTTTATGCTTAAATAAACCTTTTGTAAGCATAATAACACGTTTCCATTGAAAGAAACAGAAATATTCACATGTCAAGTTTTTATGCGTGCAAAATGCTTTTCAGAGCGAGAGAAGCACTTTTTGACCAACAATGTGACTCTGACCTTTCAATTTTGATATTGCTCAAAACTAATGGAATTCACTCCCAAATGGTGGTTTATGCTTAAATAACCCTTTTGTAAGCATAATAACACGTTTCCATTGAAAGTAACAGAAATATTCACATGTCAAGTTTTTATGCGTGCAAAATGCTTTTCAGAGCGAGAGAAGCACTTTTTGACCAACAATGTGATTCTGACCTTTCAATTTTGATATTGCTCAAAACTAATGGAATTCACTCCCAAATGGTGGTTTATGCTTAAATAACCCTTTTGTAAGCATAATAACACGTTTCCATTGAAAGAAACAGAAATATTCACATGTCAAGTTTTTATGCGTGCAAAATGCTTTTCAGAGCGAGAGAAGCACTTTTTGACCAACAATGTGATTTTTACCTTACAATGTTGATATTGCTCAAAACTAATGGAATTCACTTCCAAATGGTGGTTTATGCTTAAATAACCCTTTTGTATCATAATAACACGTTTGAATTGAAAGGAACAGAAATATTCACTTGTCAAGTTTTTATGCGTGCAAAATGCTTTTCAGAGCGAGAGAAGCACTTTTTGACCAACAATGTGACTCTGACCTTTCAATTTTGATATTGCTCAAAACTAATGGAATTCACTCCCAAATGGTGGTTTATGCTTAAATAACCCTTTTGTAAGCATAATAACACGTTTGAATTGAAAGAAACAGAAATATTCACATGTCAAGTTTTTATGCGTGCAAAATGCTTTTCAGAGCGAGAGAAGCACTTTTTGACCAACAATGTGATTTTTACCTTACAATGTTGATATTGCTCAAAACGAATGGAATTCACTCCCAAATGGTGGTTTATGCTTAAATAACCCTTTTGTATCATAATAACACGTTTGAATTGAAAGGAACAGAAATATTCACTTGTCAAGTTTTTATGCGTGCAAAATGCTTTTCAGAGCGAGAGAAGCACTTTTTGACCAACAATGTGACTCTGACCTTTCAATTTTGATATTGCTCAAAACTAATGGAATTCACTCCCAAATGGTGGTTTATGCTTAAATAACCCTTTTGTAAGCATAATAACACGTTTCCATTGAAAGTAACAGAAATATTCACATGTCAAGTTTTTATGTGTGCAAAATGCTTTTCAGAGCGAGAGAAGCACTTTTTGACCAACAATGTGATTCTGACCTTTCAATTTTGATATTGCTCAAAACTAATGGAATTCACTCCCAAATGGTGGTTTATGCTTAAATAACCCTTTTGTAAGCATAATAACACGTTTCCATTGAAAGAAACAGAAATATTCACATGTCAAGTTTTTATGCGTGCAAAATGCTTTTCAGAGCGAGAGAAGCACTTTTTGACCAACAATGTGATTTTTACCTTACAATGTTGATATTGCTCAAAACTAATGGAATTCACTCCCAAATGGTGGTTTATGCTTAAATAACCCTTTTGTATCATAATCACACGTTTGAATTAAAAGGAACAGAAATATTCACTTGTCAAGTTTTTATGCGTGCAAAATGCTTTTCAGAGCGAGAGAAGCACTTTTTGACCAACAATGTGATTCTGACCTTACAATGTTGATATTGCTCAAAACTAATGGAATTCACTCCCAAATGGTGGTTTATGCTTAAATAACCCTTTTCTAAGCATAATAACACGTTTGAATTGAAAGAAACAGAAATATTCACATGTCAAGTTTTTATGTGTGCAAAATGCTTTTCAGAGCGAGAGGAGCACTTTTTGACATACAATGTGATTTTTACCTTTCAATTTTGATATTGCTCAAAACTAATGGAATTCACTCCCAAATGGTGGTTTATGCTTAAATAAACCTTTTGTAAGCATAATAACACGTTTCCATTGAAAGAAACAGAAATATTCACATGTCAAGTTTTTATGCGTGCAAATTGCTTTTCAGAGCGAGAGAAGCACTTTTTGACCAACAATGTGACTCTGACCTTTCAATTTTGATATTGCTCAAAACTAATGGAATTCACTCCCAAATGGTGGTTTATGCTTAAATAACCCTTTTGTAAGCATAATAACACGTTTCCATTGAAAGTAACAGAAATATTCACATGTCAAGTTTTTATGTGTGCAAAATGCTTTTCAGAGCGAGAGAAGCACTTTTTGACCAACAATGTGATTCTGACCTTTCAATTTTGATATTGCTCAAAACTAATGGAATTCACTCCCAAATGGTGGTTTATGCTTAAATAACCCTTTTGTAAGCATAATAACACGTTTCCATTGAAAGAAACAGAAATATTCACATGTCAAGTTTTTATGCGTGCAAAATGCTTTTCAGAGCGAGAGAAGCACTTTTTGACCAACAATGTGATTTTTACCTTACAATGTTGATATTGCTCAAAACTAATGGAATTCACTCCCAAATGGTGGTTTATGCTTAAATAACCCTTTTGTATCATAATAACACGTTTGAATTGAAAGGAACAGAAATATTCACTTGTCAAGTTTTTATGCGTGCAAAATGCTTTTCAGAGCGAGAGAAGCACTTTTTGACCAACAATGTGATTCTGACCTTACAATGTTGATATTGCTCAAAACTAATGGAATTCACTCCCAAATGGTGGTTTATGCTTAAATAACCCTTTTGTATCATAATAACACGTTTGAATTGAAAGGAACAGAAATATTCACTTGTCAAGTTTTTATGCGTGCAAAATGCTTTTCAGAGCGAGAGAAGCACTTTTTGACCAACAATGTGACTCTGACCTTTCAATTTTGATATTGCTCAAAACTAATGGAATTCACTCCCAAATGGTGGTTTATGCTTAAATAACCCTTTTGTAAGCATAATAACACGTTTCCATTGAAAGTAACAGAAATATTCACATGTCAAGTTTTTATGTGTGCAAAATGCTTTTCAGAGCGAGAGAAGCACTTTTTGACCAACAATGTGATTCTGACCTTTCAATTTTGATATTGCTCAAAACTAATGGAATTCACTCCCAAATGGTGGTTTATGCTTAAATAACCCTTTTGTAAGCATAATAACACGTTTCCATTGAAAGAAACAGAAATATTCACATGTCAAGTTTTTATGCGTGCAAAATGCTTTTCAGAGCGAGAGAAGCACTTTTTGACCAACAATGTGATTTTTACCTTACAATGTTGATATTGCTCAAAACTAATGGAATTCACTCCCAAATGGTGGTTTATGCTTAAATAACCCTTTTGTATCATAATAACACGTTTGAATTGAAAGGAACAGAAATATTCACTTGTCAAGTTTTTATGCGTGCAAAATGCTTTTCAGAGCGAGAGAAGCACTTTTTGACCAACAATGTGATTCTGACCTTACAATGTTGATATTGCTCAAAACTAATGGAATTCACTCCCAAATGGTGGTTTATGCTTAAATAACCCTTTTGTATCATAATAACACGTTTGAATTGAAAGGAACAGAAATATTCACTTGTCAAGTTTTTATGCGTGCAAAATGCTTTTCAGAGCGAGAGAAGCACTTTTTGACCAACAATGTGACTCTGACCTTTCAATTTTGATATTGCTCAAAACTAATGGAATTCACTCCCAAATGGTGGTTTATGCTTAAATAACCCTTTTGTAAGCATAATAACACGTTTCCATTGAAAGTAACAGAAATATTCACATGTCAAGTTTTTATGTGTGCAAAATGCTTTTCAGAGCGAGAGAAGCACTTTTTGACCAACAATGTGATTCTGACCTTTCAATTTTGATATTGCTCAAAACTAATGGAATTCACTCCCAAATGGTGGTTTATGCTTAAATAACCCTTTTGTAAGCATAATAACACGTTTCCATTGAAAGAAACAGAAATATTCACATGTCAAGTTTTTATGCGTGCAAAATGCTTTTCAGAGCGAGAGAAGCACTTTTTGACCAACAATGTGATTTTTACCTTACAATGTTGATATTGCTCAAAACTAATGGAATTCACTCCCAAATGGTGGTTTATGCTTAAATAACCCTTTTGTAAGCATAATAACACGTTTCCATTGAAAGAAACAGAAATATTCACATGTCAAGTTTTTATGCGTGCAAAATGCTTTTCAGAGCGAGAGAAGCACTTTTTGACCAACAATGTGATTTTTACCTTACAATGTTGATATTGCTCAAAACTAATGGAATTCACTCCCAAATGGTGGTTTATGCTTAAATAACCCTTTTGTATCATAATAACACGTTTGAATTGAAAGGAACAGAAATATTCACTTGTCAAGTTTTTATGCGTGCAAAATGCTTTTCAGAGCGAGAGAAGCACTTTTTGACCAACAATGTGATTCTGACCTTACAATGTTGATATTGCTCAAAACGAATGGAATTCACTCCCAAATGGTGGTTTATGCTTAAATAACCCTTTTGTATCATAATAACACGTTTGAATTGAAAGGAACAGAAATATTCACTTGTCAAGTTTTTATGCGTGCAAAATGCTTTTCAGAGCGAGAGAAGCACTTTTTGACCAACAATGTGACTCTGACCTTTCAATTTTGATATTGCTCAAAACTAATGGAATTCACTCCCAAATGGTGGTTTATGCTTAAATAACCCTTTTCTAAGCATAATAACACGTTTGAATTGAAAGAAACAGAAATATTCACATGTCAAGTTTTTATGTGTGCAAAATGCTTTTCAGAGCGAGAGAAGCACTTTTTGACCAACAATGTGATTTTTACCTTTCAATTTTGATATTGCTCAAAACTAATGGAATTCACTCCCAAATGGTGGTTTATGCTTAAATAAACCTTTTGTAAGCATAATAACACGTTTCCATTGAAAGAAACAGAAATATTCACATGTCAAGTTTTTATGCGTGCAAAATGCTTTTCAGAGCGAGAGAAGCACTTTTTGACCAACAATGTGACTCTGACCTTTCAATTTTGATATTGCTCAAAACTAATGGAATTCACTCCCAAATGGTGGTTTATGCTTAAATAACCCTTTTGTAAGCATAATAACACGTTTCCATTGAAAGTAACAGAAATATTCACATGTCAAGTTTTTATGCGTGCAAAATGCTTTTCAGAGCGAGAGAAGCACTTTTTGACCAACAATGTGATTCTGACCTTTCAATTTTGATATTGCTCAAAACTAATGGAATTCACTCCCAAATGGTGGTTTATGCTTAAATAACCCTTTTGTAAGCATAATAACACGTTTCCATTGAAAGAAACAGAAATATTCACATGTCAAGTTTTTATGCGTGCAAAATGCTTTTCAGAGCGAGAGAAGCACTTTTTGACCAACAATGTGATTTTTACCTTACAATGTTGATATTGCTCAAAACTAATGGAATTCACTCCCAAATGGTGGTTTATGCTTAAATAACCCTTTTGTATCATAATAACACGTTTGAATTGAAAGGAACAGAAATATTCACTTGTCAAGTTTTTATGCGTGCAAAATGCTTTTCAGAGCGAGAGAAGCACTTTTTGACCAACAATGTGACTCTGACCTTTCAATTTTGATATTGCTCAAAACTAATGGAATTCACTCCCAAATGGTGGTTTATGCTTAAATAACCCTTTTGTAAGCATAATAACACGTTTGAATTGAAAGAAACAGAAATATTCACATGTCAAGTTTTTATGCGTGCAAAATGCTTTTCAGAGCGAGAGAAGCACTTTTTGACCAACAATGTGATTTTTACCTTACAATGTTGATATTGCTCAAAACGAATGGAATTCACTCCCAAATGGTGGTTTATGCTTAAATAACCCTTTTGTATCATAATAACACGTTTGAATTGAAAGGAACAGAAATATTCACTTGTCAAGTTTTTATGCGTGCAAAATGCTTTTCAGAGCGAGAGAAGCACTTTTTGACCAACAATGTGACTCTGACCTTTCAATTTTGATATTGCTCAAAACTAATGGAATTCACTCCCAAATGGTGGTTTATGCTTAAATAACCCTTTTGTAAGCATAATAACACGTTTCCATTGAAAGTAACAGAAATATTCACATGTCAAGTTTTTATGTGTGCAAAATGCTTTTCAGAGCGAGAGAAGCACTTTTTGACCAACAATGTGATTCTGACCTTTCAATTTTGATATTGCTCAAAACTAATGGAATTCACTCCCAAATGGTGGTTTATGCTTAAATAACCCTTTTGTAAGCATAATAACACGTTTCCATTGAAAGAAACAGAAATATTCACATGTCAAGTTTTTATGCGTGCAAAATGCTTTTCAGAGCGAGAGAAGCACTTTTTGACCAACAATGTGATTTTTACCTTACAATGTTGATATTGCTCAAAACTAATGGAATTCACTCCCAAATGGTGGTTTATGCTTAAATAACCCTTTTGTATCATAATCACACGTTTGAATTAAAAGGAACAGAAATATTCACTTGTCAAGTTTTTATGCGTGCAAAATGCTTTTCAGAGCGAGAGAAGCACTTTTTGACCAACAATGTGATTCTGACCTTACAATGTTGATATTGCTCAAAACTAATGGAATTCACTCCCAAATGGTGGTTTATGCTTAAATAACCCTTTTCTAAGCATAATAACACGTTTGAATTGAAAGAAACAGAAATATTCACATGTCAAGTTTTTATGTGTGCAAAATGCTTTTCAGAGCGAGAGGAGCACTTTTTGACATACAATGTGATTTTTACCTTTCAATTTTGATATTGCTCAAAACTAATGGAATTCACTCCCAAATGGTGGTTTATGCTTAAATAAACCTTTTGTAAGCATAATAACACGTTTCCATTGAAAGAAACAGAAATATTCACATGTCAAGTTTTTATGCGTGCAAATTGCTTTTCAGAGCGAGAGAAGCACTTTTTGACCAACAATGTGACTCTGACCTTTCAATTTTGATATTGCTCAAAACTAATGGAATTCACTCCCAAATGGTGGTTTATGCTTAAATAACCCTTTTGTAAGCATAATAACACGTTTCCATTGAAAGTAACAGAAATATTCACATGTCAAGTTTTTATGTGTGCAAAATGCTTTTCAGAGCGAGAGAAGCACTTTTTGACCAACAATGTGATTCTGACCTTTCAATTTTGATATTGCTCAAAACTAATGGAATTCACTCCCAAATGGTGGTTTATGCTTAAATAACCCTTTTGTAAGCATAATAACACGTTTCCATTGAAAGAAACAGAAATATTCACATGTCAAGTTTTTATGCGTGCAAAATGCTTTTCAGAGCGAGAGAAGCACTTTTTGACCAACAATGTGATTTTTACCTTACAATGTTGATATTGCTCAAAACTAATGGAATTCACTCCCAAATGGTGGTTTATGCTTAAATAACCCTTTTGTATCATAATAACACGTTTGAATTGAAAGGAACAGAAATATTCACTTGTCAAGTTTTTATGCGTGCAAAATGCTTTTCAGAGCGAGAGAAGCACTTTTTGACCAACAATGTGATTCTGACCTTACAATGTTGATATTGCTCAAAACTAATGGAATTCACTCCCAAATGGTGGTTTATGCTTAAATAACCCTTTTGTATCATAATAACACGTTTGAATTGAAAGGAACAGAAATATTCACTTGTCAAGTTTTTATGCGTGCAAAATGCTTTTCAGAGCGAGAGAAGCACTTTTTGACCAACAATGTGACTCTGACCTTTCAATTTTGATATTGCTCAAAACTAATGGAATTCACTCCCAAATGGTGGTTTATGCTTAAATAACCCTTTTGTAAGCATAATAACACGTTTCCATTGAAAGTAACAGAAATATTCACATGTCAAGTTTTTATGTGTGCAAAATGCTTTTCAGAGCGAGAGAAGCACTTTTTGACCAACAATGTGATTCTGACCTTTCAATTTTGATATTGCTCAAAACTAATGGAATTCACTCCCAAATGGTGGTTTATGCTTAAATAACCCTTTTGTAAGCATAATAACACGTTTCCATTGAAAGAAACAGAAATATTCACATGTCAAGTTTTTATGCGTGCAAAATGCTTTTCAGAGCGAGAGAAGCACTTTTTGACCAACAATGTGATTTTTACCTTACAATGTTGATATTGCTCAAAACTAATGGAATTCACTCCCAAATGGTGGTTTATGCTTAAATAACCCTTTTGTAAGCATAATAACACGTTTCCATTGAAAGAAACAGAAATATTCACATGTCAAGTTTTTATGCGTGCAAAATGCTTTTCAGAGCGAGAGAAGCACTTTTTGACCAACAATGTGATTTTTACCTTACAATGTTGATATTGCTCAAAACTAATGGAATTCACTCCCAAATGGTGGTTTATGCTTAAATAACCCTTTTGTATCATAATAACACGTTTGAATTGAAAGGAACAGAAATATTCACTTGTCAAGTTTTTATGCGTGCAAAATGCTTTTCAGAGCGAGAGAAGCACTTTTTGACCAACAATGTGATTCTGACCTTACAATGTTGATATTGCTCAAAACGAATGGAATTCACTCCCAAATGGTGGTTTATGCTTAAATAACCCTTTTGTATCATAATAACACGTTTGAATTGAAAGGAACAGAAATATTCACTTGTCAAGTTTTTATGCGTGCAAAATGCTTTTCAGAGCGAGAGAAGCACTTTTTGACCAACAATGTGACTCTGACCTTTCAATTTTGATATTGCTCAAAACTAATGGAATTCACTCCCAAATGGTGGTTTATGCTTAAATAACCCTTTTCTAAGCATAATAACACGTTTGAATTGAAAGAAACAGAAATATTCACATGTCAAGTTTTTATGTGTGCAAAATGCTTTTCAGAGCGAGAGAAGCACTTTTTGACCAACAATGTGATTTTTACCTTTCAATTTTGATATTGCTCAAAACTAATGGAATTCACTCCCAAATGGTGGTTTATGCTTAAATAAACCTTTTGTAAGCATAATAACACGTTTCCATTGAAAGAAACAGAAATATTCACATGTCAAGTTTTTATGCGTGCAAAATGCTTTTCAGAGCGAGAGAAGCACTTTTTGACCAACAATGTGACTCTGACCTTTCAATTTTGATATTGCTCAAAACTAATGGAATTCACTCCCAAATGGTGGTTTATGCTTAAATAACCCTTTTGTAAGCATAATAACACGTTTCCATTGAAAGTAACAGAAATATTCACATGTCAAGTTTTTATGCGTGCAAAATGCTTTTCAGAGCGAGAGAAGCACTTTTTGACCAACAATGTGATTCTGACCTTTCAATTTTGATATTGCTCAAAACTAATGGAATTCACTCCCAAATGGTGGTTTATGCTTAAATAACCCTTTTGTAAGCATAATAACACGTTTGAATTGAAAGAAACAGAAATATTCACATGTCAAGTTTTTATGCGTGCAAAATGCTTTTCAGAGCGAGAGAAGCACTTTTTGACCAACAATGTGATTTTTACCTTACAATGTTGATATTGCTCAAAACGAATGGAATTCACTCCCAAATGGTGGTTTATGCTTAAATAACCCTTTTGTATCATAATAACACGTTTGAATTGAAAGGAACAGAAATATTCACTTGTCAAGTTTTTATGCGTGCAAAATGCTTTTCAGAGCGAGAGAAGCACTTTTTGACCAACAATGTGACTCTGACCTTTCAATTTTGATATTGCTCAAAACTAATGGAATTCACTCCCAAATGGTGGTTTATGCTTAAATAAACCTTTTGTAAGCATAATAACACGTTTCCATTGAAAGAAACAGAAATATTCACATGTCAAGTTTTTATGCGTGCAAAATGCTTTTCAGAGCGAGAGAAGCACTTTTTGACCAACAATGTGACTCTGACCTTTCAATTTTGATATTGCTCAAAACTAATGGAATTCACTCCCAAATGGTGGTTTATGCTTAAATAACCCTTTTGTAAGCATAATAACACGTTTCCATTGAAAGTAACAGAAATATTCACATGTCAAGTTTTTATGTGTGCAAAATGCTTTTCAGCGCGAGAGAAGCACTTTTTGACCAACAATGTGATTCTGACCTTTCAATTTTGATATTGCTCAAAACTAATGGAATTCACTCCCAAATGGTGGTTTATGCTTAAATAACCCTTTTGTAAGCATAATAACACGTTTCCATTGAAAGAAACAGAAATATTCACATGTCAAGTTTTTATGCGTGCAAAATGCTTTTCAGAGCGAGAGAAGCACTTTTTGACCAACAATGTGATTTTTACCTTACAATGTTGATATTGCTCAAAACTAATGGAATTCACTCCCAAATGGTGGTTTATGCTTAAATAACCCTTTTGTATCATAATAACACGTTTGAATTGAAAGGAACAGAAATATTCACTTGTCAAGTTTTTATGCGTGCAAAATGCTTTTCAGAGCGAGAGAAGCACTTTTTGACCAACAATGTGATTCTGACCTTACAATGTTGATATTGCTCAAAACTAATGGAATTCACTCCCAAATGGTGGTTTATGCTTAAATAACCCTTTTGTATCATAATAACACGTTTGAATTGAAAGGAACAGAAATATTCACTTGTCAAGTTTTTATGCGTGCAAAATGCTTTTCAGAGCGAGAGAAGCACTTTTTGACCAACAATGTGACTCTGACCTTTCAATTTTGATATTGCTCAAAACTAATGGAATTCACTCCCAAATGGTGGTTTATGCTTAAATAACCCTTTTGTAAGCATAATAACACGTTTCCATTGAAAGTAACAGAAATATTCACATGTCAAGTTTTTATGTGTGCAAAATGCTTTTCAGAGCGAGAGAAGCACTTTTTGACCAACAATGTGATTCTGACCTTTCAATTTTGATATTGCTCAAAACTAATGGAATTCACTCCCAAATGGTGGTTTATGCTTAAATAACCCTTTTGTAAGCATAATAACACGTTTCCATTGAAAGAAACAGAAATATTCACATGTCAAGTTTTTATGCGTGCAAAATGCTTTTCAGAGCGAGAGAAGCACTTTTTGACCAACAATGTGATTTTTACCTTACAATGTTGATATTGCTCAAAACTAATGGAATTCACTCCCAAATGGTGGTTTATGCTTAAATAACCCTTTTGTATCATAATCACACGTTTGAATTGAAAGGAACAGAAATATTCACTTGTCAAGTTTTTATGCGTGCAAAATGCTTTTCAGAGCGAGAGAAGCACTTTTTGACCAACAATGTGATTCTGACCTTACAATGTTGATATTGCTCAAAACTAATGGAATTCACTCCCAAATGGTGGTTTATGCTTAAATAACCCTTTTGTATCATAATAACACGTTTGAATTGAAAGGAACAGAAATATTCACTTGTCAAGTTTTTATGCGTGCAAAATGCTTTTCAGAGCGAGAGAAGCACTTTTTGACCAACAATGTGACTCTGACCTTTCAATTTTGATATTGCTCAAAACTAATGGAATTCACTCCCAAATGGTGGTTTATGCTTAAATAACCCTTTTCTAAGCATAATAACACGTTTGAATTGAAAGAAACAGAAATATTCACATGTCAAGTTTTTATGTGTGCAAAATGCTTTTCAGAGCGAGAGAAGCACTTTTTGACCAACAATGTGATTTTTACCTTTCAATTTTGATATTGCTCAAAACTAATGGAATTCACTCCCAAATGGTGGTTTATGCTTAAATAAACCTTTTGTAAGCATAATAACACGTTTCCATTGAAAGAAACAGAAATATTCACATGTCAAGTTTTTATGCGTGCAAAATGCTTTTCAGAGCGAGAGAAGCACTTTTTGACCAACAATGTGACTCTGACCTTTCAATTTTGATATTGCTCAAAACTAATGGAATTCACTCCCAAATGGTGGTTTATGCTTAAATAACCCTTTTGTAAGCATAATAACACGTTTCCATTGAAAGTAACAGAAATATTCACATGTCAAGTTTTTATGCGTGCAAAATGCTTTTCAGAGCGAGAGAAGCACTTTTTGACCAACAATGTGATTCTGACCTTTCAATTTTGATATTGCTCAAAACTAATGGAATTCACTCCCAAATGGTGGTTTATGCTTAAATAACCCTTTTGTAAGCATAATAACACGTTTCCATTGAAAGAAACAGAAATATTCACATGTCAAGTTTTTATGCGTGCAAAATGCTTTTCAGAGCGAGAGAAGCACTTTTTGACCAACAATGTGATTTTTACCTTACAATGTTGATATTGCTCAAAACTAATGGAATTCACTCCCAAATGGTGGTTTATGCTTAAATAACCCTTTTGTATCATAATAACACGTTTGAATTGAAAGGAACAGAAATATTCACTTGTCAAGTTTTTATGCGTGCAAAATGCTTTTCAGAGCGAGAGAAGCACTTTTTGACCAACAATGTGACTCTGACCTTTCAATTTTGATATTGCTCAAAACTAATGTAATTCACTCCCAAATGGTGGTTTATGCTTAAATAACCCTTTTGTAAGCATAATAACACGTTTGAATTGAAAGAAACAGAAATATTCACATGTCAAGTTTTTATGCGTGCAAAATGCTTTTCAGAGCGAGAGAAGCACTTTTTGACCAACAATGTGATTTTTACCTTACAATGTTGATATTGCTCAAAACGAATGGAATTCACTCCCAAATGGTGGTTTATGCTTAAATAACCCTTTTGTATCATAATAACACGTTTGAATTGAAAGGAACAGAAATATTCACTTGTCAAGTTTTTATGCGTGCAAAATGCTTTTCAGAGCGAGAGAAGCACTTTTTGACCAACAATGTGACTCTGACCTTTCAATTTTGATATTGCTCAAAACTAATGGAATTCACTCCCAAATGGTGGTTTATGCTTAAATAACCCTTTTGTAAGCATAATAACACGTTTCCATTGAAAGTAACAGAAATATTCACATGTCAAGTTTTTATGTGTGCAAAATGCTTTTCAGCGCGAGAGAAGCACTTTTTGACCAACAATGTGATTCTGACCTTTCAATTTTGATATTGCTCAAAACTAATGGAATTCACTCCCAAATGGTGGTTTATGCTTAAATAACCCTTTTGTAAGCATAATAACACGTTTCCATTGAAAGAAACAGAAATATTCACATGTCAAGTTTTTATGCGTGCAAAATGCTTTTCAGAGCGAGAGAAGCACTTTTTGACCAACAATGTGATTTTTACCTTACAATGTTGATATTGCTCAAAACTAATGGAATTCACTCCCAAATGGTGGTTTATGCTTAAATAACCCTTTTGTATCATAATAACACGTTTGAATTGAAAGGAACAGAAATATTCACTTGTCAAGTTTTTATGCGTGCAAAATGCTTTTCAGAGCGAGAGAAGCACTTTTTGACCAACAATGTGATTCTGACCTTACAATGTTGATATTGCTCAAAACTAATGGAATTCACTCCCAAATGGTGGTTTATGCTTAAATAACCCTTTTGTATCATAATAACACGTTTGAATTGAAAGGAACAGAAATATTCACTTGTCAAGTTTTTATGCGTGCAAAATGCTTTTCAGAGCGAGAGAAGCACTTTTTGACCAACAATGTGACTCTGACCTTTCAATTTTGATATTGCTCAAAACTAATGGAATTCACTCCCAAATGGTGGTTTATGCTTAAATAACCCTTTTGTAAGCATAATAACACGTTTCCATTGAAAGTAACAGAAATATTCACATGTCAAGTTTTTATGTGTGCAAAATGCTTTTCAGAGCGAGAGAAGCACTTTTTGACCAACAATGTGATTCTGACCTTTCAATTTTGATATTGCTCAAAACTAATGGAATTCACTCCCAAATGGTGGTTTATGCTTAAATAACCCTTTTGTAAGCATAATAACACGTTTCCATTGAAAGAAACAGAAATATTCACATGTCAAGTTTTTATGCGTGCAAAATGCTTTTCAGAGCGAGAGAAGCACTTTTTGACCAACAATGTGATTTTTACCTTACAATGTTGATATTGCTCAAAACTAATGGAATTCACTCCCAAATGGTGGTTTATGCTTAAATAACCCTTTTGTATCATAATCACACGTTTGAATTGAAAGGAACAGAAATATTCACTTGTCAAGTTTTTATGCGTGCAAAATGCTTTTCAGAGCGAGAGAAGCACTTTTTGACCAACAATGTGATTCTGACCTTACAATGTTGATATTGCTCAAAACTAATGGAATTCACTCCCAAATGGTGGTTTATGCTTAAATAACCCTTTTCTAAGCATAATAACACGTTTGAATTGAAAGAAACAGAAATATTCACATGTCAAGTTTTTATGTGTGCAAAATGCTTTTCAGAGCGAGAGAAGCACTTTTTGACCAACAATGTGATTTTTACCTTTCAATTTTGATATTGCTCAAAACTAATGGAATTCACTCCCAAATGGTGGTTTATGCTTAAATAAACCTTTTGTAAGCATAATAACACGTTTCCATTGAAAGAAACAGAAATATTCACATGTCAAGTTTTTATGCGTGCAAAATGCTTTTCAGAGCGAGAGAAGCACTTTTTGACCAACAATGTGACTCTGACCTTTCAATTTTGATATTGCTCAAAACTAATGGAATTCACTCCCAAATGGTGGTTTATGCTTAAATAACCCTTTTGTAAGCATAATAACACGTTTCCATTGAAAGTAACAGAAATATTCACATGTCAAGTTTTTATGTGTGCAAAATGCTTTTCAGAGCGAGAGAAGCACTTTTTGACCAACAATGTGATTCTGACCTTTCAATTTTGATATTGCTCAAAACTAATGGAATTCACTCCCAAATGGTGGTTTATGCTTAAATAACCCTTTTGTAAGCATAATAACACGTTTCCATTGAAAGAAACAGAAATATTCACATGTCAAGTTTTTATGCGTGCAAAATGCTTTTCAGAGCGAGAGAAGCACTTTTTGACCAACAATGTGATTTTTACCTTACAATGTTGATATTGCTCAAAACTAATGGAATTCACTCCCAAATGGTGGTTTATGCTTAAATAACCCTTTTGTATCATAATAACACGTTTGAATTGAAAGGAACAGAAATATTCACTTGTCAAGTTTTTATGCGTGCAAAATGCTTTTCAGAGCGAGAGAAGCACTTTTTGACCAACAATGTGATTCTGACCTTACAATGTTGATATTGCTCAAAACTAATGGAATTCACTCCCAAATGGTGGTTTATGCTTAAATAACCCTTTTGTATCATAATAACACGTTTGAATTGAAAGGAACAGAAATATTCACTTGTCAAGTTTTTATGCGTGCAAAATGCTTTTCAGAGCGAGAGAAGCACTTTTTGACCAACAATGTGACTCTGACCTTTCAATTTTGATATTGCTCAAAACTAATGGAATTCACTCCCAAATGGTGGTTTATGCTTAAATAACCCTTTTGTAAGCATAATAACACGTTTCCATTGAAAGTAACAGAAATATTCACATGTCAAGTTTTTATGTGTGCAAAATGCTTTTCAGAGCGAGAGAAGCACTTTTTGACCAACAATGTGATTCTGACCTTTCAATTTTGATATTGCTCAAAACTAATGGAATTCACTCCCAAATGGTGGTTTATGCTTAAATAACCCTTTTGTAAGCATAATAACACGTTTCCATTGAAAGAAACAGAAATATTCACATGTCAAGTTTTTATGCGTGCAAAATGCTTTTCAGAGCGAGAGAAGCACTTTTTGACCAACAATGTGATTTTTACCTTACAATGTTGATATTGCTCAAAACGAATGGAATTCACTCCCAAATGGTGGTTTATGCTTAAATAACCCTTTTGTATCATAATAACACGTTTGAATTGAAAGGAACAGAAATATTCACTTGTCAAGTTTTTATGCGTGCAAAATGCTTTTCAGAGCGAGAGAAGCACTTTTTGACCAACAATGTGACTCTGACCTTTCAATTTTGATATTGCTCAAAACTAATGGAATTCACTCCCAAATGGTGGTTTATGCTTAAATAAACCTTTTGTAAGCATAATAACACGTTTCCATTGAAAGAAACAGAAATATTCACATGTCAAGTTTTTATGCGTGCAAAATGCTTTTCAGAGCGAGAGAAGCACTTTTTGACCAACAATGTGACTCTGACCTTTCAATTTTGATATTGCTCAAAACTAATGGAATTCACTCCCAAATGGTGGTTTATGCTTAAATAACCCTTTTGTAAGCATAATAACACGTTTCCATTGAAAGTAACAGAAATATTCACATGTCAAGTTTTTATGTGTGCAAAATGCTTTTCAGCGCGAGAGAAGCACTTTTTGACCAACAATGTGATTCTGACCTTTCAATTTTGATATTGCTCAAAACTAATGGAATTCACTCCCAAATGGTGGTTTATGCTTAAATAACCCTTTTGTAAGCATAATAACACGTTTCCATTGAAAGAAACAGAAATATTCACATGTCAAGTTTTTATGCGTGCAAAATGCTTTTCAGAGCGAGAGAAGCACTTTTTGACCAACAATGTGATTTTTACCTTACAATGTTGATATTGCTCAAAACTAATGGAATTCACTCCCAAATGGTGGTTTATGCTTAAATAACCCTTTTGTATCATAATAACACGTTTGAATTGAAAGGAACAGAAATATTCACTTGTCAAGTTTTTATGCGTGCAAAATGCTTTTCAGAGCGAGAGAAGCACTTTTTGACCAACAATGTGATTCTGACCTTACAATGTTGATATTGCTCAAAACTAATGGAATTCACTCCCAAATGGTGGTTTATGCTTAAATAACCCTTTTGTATCATAATAACACGTTTGAATTGAAAGGAACAGAAATATTCACTTGTCAAGTTTTTATGCGTGCAAAATGCTTTTCAGAGCGAGAGAAGCACTTTTTGACCAACAATGTGACTCTGACCTTTCAATTTTGATATTGCTCAAAACTAATGGAATTCACTCCCAAATGGTGGTTTATGCTTAAATAACCCTTTTCTAAGCATAATAACACGTTTGAATTGAAAGAAACAGAAATATTCACATGTCAAGTTTTTATGTGTGCAAAATGCTTTTCAGAGCGAGAGAAGCACTTTTTGACCAACAATGTGATTTTTACCTTTCAATTTTGATATTGCTCAAAACTAATGGAATTCACTCCCAAATGGTGGTTTATGCTTAAATAAACCTTTTGTAAGCATAATAACACGTTTCCATTGAAAGAAACAGAAATATTCACATGTCAAGTTTTTATGCGTGCAAAATGCTTTTCAGAGCGAGAGAAGCACTTTTTGACCAACAATGTGACTCTGACCTTTCAATTTTGATATTGCTCAAAACTAATGGAATTCACTCCCAAATGGTGGTTTATGCTTAAATAACCCTTTTGTAAGCATAATAACACGTTTCCATTGAAAGTAACAGAAATATTCACATGTCAAGTTTTTATGTGTGCAAAATGCTTTTCAGCGCGAGAGAAGCACTTTTTGACCAACAATGTGATTCTGACCTTTCAATTTTGATATTGCTCAAAACTAATGGAATTCACTCCCAAATGGTGGTTTATGCTTAAATAACCCTTTTGTAAGCATAATAACACGTTTCCATTGAAAGAAACAGAAATATTCACATGTCAAGTTTTTATGCGTGCAAAATGCTTTTCAGAGCGAGAGAAGCACTTTTTGACCAACAATGTGATTTTTACCTTACAATGTTGATATTGCTCAAAACTAATGGAATTCACTCCCAAATGGTGGTTTATGCTTAAATAACCCTTTTGTATCATAATAACACGTTTGAATTGAAAGGAACAGAAATATTCACTTGTCAAGTTTTTATGCGTGCAAAATGCTTTTCAGAGCGAGAGAAGCACTTTTTGACCAACAATGTGATTCTGACCTTACAATGTTGATATTGCTCAAAACTAATGGAATTCACTCCCAAATGGTGGTTTATGCTTAAATAACCCTTTTGTATCATAATAACACGTTTGAATTGAAAGGAACAGAAATATTCACTTGTCAAGTTTTTATGCGTGCAAAATGCTTTTCAGAGCGAGAGAAGCACTTTTTGACCAACAATGTGACTCTGACCTTTCAATTTTGATATTGCTCAAAACTAATGGAATTCACTCCCAAATGGTGGTTTATGCTTAAATAACCCTTTTGTAAGCATAATAACACGTTTCCATTGAAAGTAACAGAAATATTCACATGTCAAGTTTTTATGTGTGCAAAATGCTTTTCAGAGCGAGAGAAGCACTTTTTGACCAACAATGTGATTCTGACCTTTCAATTTTGATATTGCTCAAAACTAATGGAATTCACTCCCAAATGGTGGTTTATGCTTAAATAACCCTTTTGTAAGCATAATAACACGTTTCCATTGAAAGAAACAGAAATATTCACATGTCAAGTTTTTATGCGTGCAAAATGCTTTTCAGAGCGAGAGAAGCACTTTTTGACCAACAATGTGATTTTTACCTTACAATGTTGATATTGCTCAAAACTAATGGAATTCACTCCCAAATGGTGGTTTATGCTTAAATAACCCTTTTGTATCATAATCACACGTTTGAATTGAAAGGAACAGAAATATTCACTTGTCAAGTTTTTATGCGTGCAAAATGCTTTTCAGAGCGAGAGAAGCACTTTTTGACCAACAATGTGATTCTGACCTTACAATGTTGATATTGCTCAAAACGAATGGAATTCACTCCCAAATGGTGGTTTATGCTTAAATAACCCTTTTGTATCATAATAACACGTTTGAATTGAAAGGAACAGAAATATTCACTTGTCAAGTTTTTATGCGTGCAAAATGCTTTTCAGAGCGAGAGAAGCACTTTTTGACCAACAATGTGACTCTGACCTTTCAATTTTGATATTGCTCAAAACTAATGGAATTCACTCCCAAATGGTGGTTTATGCTTAAATAACCCTTTTCTAAGCATAATAACACGTTTGAATTGAAAGAAACAGAAATATTCACATGTCAAGTTTTTATGTGTGCAAAATGCTTTTCAGAGCGAGAGAAGCACTTTTTGACCAACAATGTGATTTTTACCTTTCAATTTTGATATTGCTCAAAACTAATGGAATTCACTCCCAAATGGTGGTTTATGCTTAAATAAACCTTTTGTAAGCATAATAACACGTTTCCATTGAAAGAAACAGAAATATTCACATGTCAAGTTTTTATGCGTGCAAAATGCTTTTCAGAGCGAGAGAAGCACTTTTTGACCAACAATGTGACTCTGACCTTTCAATTTTGATATTGCTCAAAACTAATGGAATTCACTCCCAAATGGTGGTTTATGCTTAAATAACCCTTTTGTAAGCATAATAACACGTTTCCATTGAAAGTAACAGAAATATTCACATGTCAAGTTTTTATGCGTGCAAAATGCTTTTCAGAGCGAGAGAAGCACTTTTTGACCAACAATGTGATTCTGACCTTTCAATTTTGATATTGCTCAAAACTAATGGAATTCACTCCCAAATGGTGGTTTATGCTTAAATAACCCTTTTGTAAGCATAATAACACGTTTCCATTGAAAGAAACAGAAATATTCACATGTCAAGTTTTTATGCGTGCAAAATGCTTTTCAGAGCGAGAGAAGCACTTTTTGACCAACAATGTGATTTTTACCTTACAATGTTGATATTGCTCAAAACTAATGGAATTCACTCCCAAATGGTGGTTTATGCTTAAATAACCCTTTTGTATCATAATAACACGTTTGAATTGAAAGGAACAGAAATATTCACTTGTCAAGTTTTTATGCGTGCAAAATGCTTTTCAGAGCGAGAGAAGCACTTTTTGACCAACAATGTGACTCTGACCTTTCAATTTTGATATTGCTCAAAACTAATGTAATTCACTCCCAAATGGTGGTTTATGCTTAAATAACCCTTTTGTAAGCATAATAACACGTTTGAATTGAAAGAAACAGAAATATTCACATGTCAAGTTTTTATGCGTGCAAAATGCTTTTCAGAGCGAGAGAAGCACTTTTTGACCAACAATGTGATTTTTACCTTACAATGTTGATATTGCTCAAAACGAATGGAATTCACTCCCAAATGGTGGTTTATGCTTAAATAACCCTTTTGTATCATAATAACACGTTTGAATTGAAAGGAACAGAAATATTCACTTGTCAAGTTTTTATGCGTGCAAAATGCTTTTCAGAGCGAGAGAAGCACTTTTTGACCAACAATGTGACTCTGACCTTTCAATTTTGATATTGCTCAAAACTAATGGAATTCACTCCCAAATGGTGGTTTATGCTTAAATAACCCTTTTGTAAGCATAATAACACGTTTCCATTGAAAGTAACAGAAATATTCACATGTCAAGTTTTTATGTGTGCAAAATGCTTTTCAGCGCGAGAGAAGCACTTTTTGACCAACAATGTGATTCTGACCTTTCAATTTTGATATTGCTCAAAACTAATGGAATTCACTCCCAAATGGTGGTTTATGCTTAAATAACCCTTTTGTAAGCATAATAACACGTTTCCATTGAAAGAAACAGAAATATTCACATGTCAAGTTTTTATGCGTGCAAAATGCTTTTCAGAGCGAGAGAAGCACTTTTTGACCAACAATGTGATTTTTACCTTACAATGTTGATATTGCTCAAAACTAATGGAATTCACTCCCAAATGGTGGTTTATGCTTAAATAACCCTTTTGTATCATAATAACACGTTTGAATTGAAAGGAACAGAAATATTCACTTGTCAAGTTTTTATGCGTGCAAAATGCTTTTCAGAGCGAGAGAAGCACTTTTTGACCAACAATGTGATTCTGACCTTACAATGTTGATATTGCTCAAAACTAATGGAATTCACTCCCAAATGGTGGTTTATGCTTAAATAACCCTTTTGTATCATAATAACACGTTTGAATTGAAAGGAACAGAAATATTCACTTGTCAAGTTTTTATGCGTGCAAAATGCTTTTCAGAGCGAGAGAAGCACTTTTTGACCAACAATGTGACTCTGACCTTTCAATTTTGATATTGCTCAAAACTAATGGAATTCACTCCCAAATGGTGGTTTATGCTTAAATAACCCTTTTGTAAGCATAATAACACGTTTCCATTGAAAGTAACAGAAATATTCACATGTCAAGTTTTTATGTGTGCAAAATGCTTTTCAGAGCGAGAGAAGCACTTTTTGACCAACAATGTGATTCTGACCTTTCAATTTTGATATTGCTCAAAACTAATGGAATTCACTCCCAAATGGTGGTTTATGCTTAAATAACCCTTTTGTAAGCATAATAACACGTTTCCATTGAAAGAAACAGAAATATTCACATGTCAAGTTTTTATGCGTGCAAAATGCTTTTCAGAGCGAGAGAAGCACTTTTTGACCAACAATGTGATTTTTACCTTACAATGTTGATATTGCTCAAAACTAATGGAATTCACTCCCAAATGGTGGTTTATGCTTAAATAACCCTTTTGTATCATAATCACACGTTTGAATTGAAAGGAACAGAAATATTCACTTGTCAAGTTTTTATGCGTGCAAAATGCTTTTCAGAGCGAGAGAAGCACTTTTTGACCAACAATGTGATTCTGACCTTACAATGTTGATATTGCTCAAAACTAATGGAATTCACTCCCAAATGGTGGTTTATGCTTAAATAACCCTTTTCTAAGCATAATAACACGTTTGAATTGAAAGAAACAGAAATATTCACATGTCAAGTTTTTATGTGTGCAAAATGCTTTTCAGAGCGAGAGAAGCACTTTTTGACCAACAATGTGATTTTTACCTTTCAATTTTGATATTGCTCAAAACTAATGGAATTCACTCCCAAATGGTGGTTTATGCTTAAATAAACCTTTTGTAAGCATAATAACACGTTTCCATTGAAAGAAACAGAAATATTCACATGTCAAGTTTTTATGCGTGCAAAATGCTTTTCAGAGCGAGAGAAGCACTTTTTGACCAACAATGTGACTCTGACCTTTCAATTTTGATATTGCTCAAAACTAATGGAATTCACTCCCAAATGGTGGTTTATGCTTAAATAACCCTTTTGTAAGCATAATAACACGTTTCCATTGAAAGTAACAGAAATATTCACATGTCAAGTTTTTATGTGTGCAAAATGCTTTTCAGAGCGAGAGAAGCACTTTTTGACCAACAATGTGATTCTGACCTTTCAATTTTGATATTGCTCAAAACTAATGGAATTCACTCCCAAATGGTGGTTTATGCTTAAATAACCCTTTTGTAAGCATAATAACACGTTTCCATTGAAAGAAACAGAAATATTCACATGTCAAGTTTTTATGCGTGCAAAATGCTTTTCAGAGCGAGAGAAGCACTTTTTGACCAACAATGTGATTTTTACCTTACAATGTTGATATTGCTCAAAACTAATGGAATTCACTCCCAAATGGTGGTTTATGCTTAAATAACCCTTTTGTATCATAATAACACGTTTGAATTGAAAGGAACAGAAATATTCACTTGTCAAGTTTTTATGCGTGCAAAATGCTTTTCAGAGCGAGAGAAGCACTTTTTGACCAACAATGTGATTCTGACCTTACAATGTTGATATTGCTCAAAACTAATGGAATTCACTCCCAAATGGTGGTTTATGCTTAAATAACCCTTTTGTATCATAATAACACGTTTGAATTGAAAGGAACAGAAATATTCACTTGTCAAGTTTTTATGCGTGCAAAATGCTTTTCAGAGCGAGAGAAGCACTTTTTGACCAACAATGTGACTCTGACCTTTCAATTTTGATATTGCTCAAAACTAATGGAATTCACTCCCAAATGGTGGTTTATGCTTAAATAACCCTTTTGTAAGCATAATAACACGTTTTCCATTGAAAGAAACAGAAATATTCACATGTCAAGTTTTTATGCGTGCAAAATGCTTTTCAGAGCGAGAGAAGCACTTTTTGACCAACAATGTGATTTTTACCTTACAATGTTGATATTGCTCAAAACTAATGGAATTCAATCCCAAATGGTGGTTTATGCTTAAATAACCCTTTTTTATCATAATAACACGTTTGAATTGAAAGGAACAGAAATATTCACTTGTCAAGTTTTTATGCGTGCAAAATGCTTTTCAGAGCGAGAGAAGCACTTTTTGACCAACAATGTGATTCTGACCTTACAATGTTGATATTGCTCAAAACTAATG
This sequence comes from Pollachius pollachius, assembly GCF_949987615.1. Classification (NCBI taxonomy): domain Eukaryota; kingdom Metazoa; phylum Chordata; class Actinopteri; order Gadiformes; family Gadidae; genus Pollachius; species Pollachius pollachius. The sequence goes on from NW_027641353.1 coordinate 75,946, forward strand.
GAATTCACTCCCAAATGGTGGTTTATGCTTAAATAACCCTTTTGTATCATAATAACACGTTTGAATTGAAAGGAACAGAAATATTCACTTGTCAAGTTTTTATGCGTGCAAAATGCTTTTCAGAGCGAGAGAAGCACTTTTTGACCAACAATGTGACTCTGACCTTTCAATTTTGATATTGCTCAAAACTAATGGAATTCACTCCCAAATGGTGGTTTATGCTTAAATAACCCTTTTGTAAGCATAATAACACGTTTCCATTGAAAGTAACAGAAATATTCACATGTCAAGTTTTTATGTGTGCAAAATGCTTTTCAGAGCGAGAGAAGCACTTTTTGACCAACAATGTGATTCTGACCTTTCAATTTTGATATTGCTCAAAACTAATGGAATTCACTCCCAAATGGTGGTTTATGCTTAAATAACCCTTTTGTATCATAATAACACGTTTGAATTGAAAGGAACAGAAATATTCACTTGTCAAGTTTTTATGCGTGCAAAATGCTTTTCAGAGCGAGAGAAGCACTTTTTGACCAACAATGTGACTCTGACCTTTCAATTTTGATATTGCTCAAAACTAATGGAATTCACTCCCAAATGGTGGTTTATGCTTAAATAACCCTTTTGTAAGCATAATAACACGTTTCCATTGAAAGTAACAGAAATATTCACATGTCAAGTTTTTATGTGTGCAAAATGCTTTTCAGCGCGAGAGAAGCACTTTTTGACCAACAATGTGATTCTGACCTTTCAATTTTGATATTGCTCAAAACTAATGGAATTCACTCCCAAATGGTGGTTTATGCTTAAATAACCCTTTTGTAAGCATAATAACACGTTTCCATTGAAAGAAACAGAAATATTCACATGTCAAGTTTTTATGCGTGCAAAATGCTTTTCAGAGCGAGAGAAGCACTTTTTGACCAACAATGTGATTTTTACCTTACAATGTTGATATTGCTCAAAACTAATGGAATTCACTCCCAAATGGTGGTTTATGCTTAAATAACCCTTTTGTATCATAATAACACGTTTGAATTGAAAGGAACAGAAATATTCACTTGTCAAGTTTTTATGCGTACAAAATGCTTTTCAGAGCGAGAGAAGCACTTTTTGACCAACAATGTGATTCTGACCTTACAATGTTGATATTGCTCAAAACTAATGGAATTCACTCCCAAATGGTGGTTTATGCTTAAATAACCCTTTTGTATCATAATAACACGTTTGAATTGAAAGGAACAGAAATATTCACTTGTCAAGTTTTTATGCGTGCAAAATGCTTTTCAGAGCGAGAGAAGCACTTTTTGACCAACAATGTGACTCTGACCTTTCAATTTTGATATTGCTCAAAACTAATGGAATTCACTCCCAAATGGTGGTTTATGCTTAAATAACCCTTTTGTAAGCATAATAACACGTTTCCATTGAAAGTAACAGAAATATTCACATGTCAAGTTTTTATGTGTGCAAAATGCTTTTCAGAGCGAGAGAAGCACTTTTTGACCAACAATGTGATTCTGACCTTTCAATTTTGATATTGCTCAAAACTAATGGAATTCACTCCCAAATGGTGGTTTATGCTTAAATAACCCTTTTGTAAGCATAATAACACGTTTCCATTGAAAGAAACAGAAATATTCACATGTCAAGTTTTTATGCGTGCAAAATGCTTTTCAGAGCGAGAGAAGCACTTTTTGACCAACAATGTGATTTTTACCTTACAATGTTGATATTGCTCAAAACTAATGGAATTCACTCCCAAATGGTGGTTTATGCTTAAATAACCCTTTTGTATCATAATCACACGTTTGAATTGAAAGGAACAGAAATATTCACTTGTCAAGTTTTTATGCGTGCAAAATGCTTTTCAGAGCGAGAGAAGCACTTTTTGACCAACAATGTGATTTTTACCTTACAATGTTGATATTGCTCAAAACTAATGGAATTCACTCCCAAATGGTGGTTTATGCTTAAATAACCCTTTTGTATCATAATCACACGTTTGAATTGAAAGGAACAGAAATATTCACTTGTCAAGTTTTTATGCGTGCAAAATGCTTTTCAGAGCGAGAGAAGCACTTTTTGACCAACAATGTGATTCTGACCTTACAATGTTGATATTGCTCAAAACTAATGGAATTCACTCCCAAATGGTGGTTTATGCTTAAATAACCCTTTTCTAAGCATAATAACACGTTTGAATTGAAAGAAACAGAAATATTCACATGTCAAGTTTTTATGCGTGCAAAATGCTTTTCAGAGCGAGAGAAGCACTTTTTGACCAACAATGTGACTCTGACCTTTCAATTTTGATATTGCTCAAAACTAATGGAATTCACTCCCAAATGGTGGTTTATGCTTAAATAACCCTTTTGTAAGCATAATAACACGTTTCCATTGAAAGTAACAGAAATATTCACATGTCAAGTTTTTATGTGTGCAAAATGCTTTTCAGCGCGAGAGAAGCACTTTTTGACCAACAATGTGATTCTGACCTTTCAATTTTGATATTGCTCAAAACTAATGGAATTCACTCCCAAATGGTGGTTTATGCTTAAATAACCCTTTTGTAAGCATAATAACACGTTTCCATTGAAAGAAACAGAAATATTCACATGTCAAGTTTTTATGCGTGCAAAATGCTTTTCAGAGCGAGAGAAGCACTTTTTGACCAACAATGTGATTTTTACCTTACAATGTTGATATTGCTCAAAACTAATGGAATTCACTCCCAAATGGTGGTTTATGCTTAAATAACCCTTTTGTATCATAATCACACGTTTGAATTGAAAGGAACAGAAATATTCACTTGTCAAGTTTTTATGCGTGCAAAATGCTTTTCAGAGCGAGAGAAGCACTTTTTGACCAACAATGTGATTCTGACCTTACAATGTTGATATTGCTCAAAACTAATGGAATTCACTCCCAAATGGTGGTTTATGCTTAAATAACCCTTTTCTAAGCATAATAACACGTTTGAATTGAAAGAAACAGAAATATTCACATGTCAAGTTTTTATGTGTGCAAAATGCTTTTCAGAGCGAGAGAAGCACTTTTTGACCAACAATGTGATTTTTACCTTTCAATTTTGATATTGCTCAAAACTAATGGAATTCACTCCCAAATGGTGGTTTATGCTTAAATAAACCTTTTGTAAGCATAATAACACGTTTCCATTGAAAGAAACAGAAATATTCACATGTCAAGTTTTTATGCGTGCAAAATGCTTTTCAGAGCGAGAGAAGCACTTTTTGACCAACAATGTGACTCTGACCTTTCAATTTTGATATTGCTCAAAACTAATGGAATTCACTCCCAAATGGTGGTTTATGCTTAAATAACCCTTTTGTAAGCATAATAACACGTTTGAATTGAAAGAAACAGAAATATTCACATGTCAAGTTTTTATGCGTGCAAAATGCTTTTCAGAGCGAGAGAAGCACTTTTTGACCAACAATGTGATTTTTACCTTACAATGTTGATATTGCTCAAAACGAATGGAATTCACTCCCAAATGGTGGTTTATGCTTAAATAACCCTTTTGTATCATAATAACACGTTTGAATTGAAAGGAACAGAAATATTCACTTGTCAAGTTTTTATGCGTGCAAAATGCTTTTCAGAGCGAGAGAAGCACTTTTTGACCAACAATGTGACTCTGACCTTTCAATTTTGATATTGCTCAAAACTAATGGAATTCACTCCCAAATGGTGGTTTATGCTTAAATAAACCTTTTGTAAGCATAATAACACGTTTCCATTGAAAGAAACAGAAATATTCACATGTCAAGTTTTTATGCGTGCAAAATGCTTTTCAGAGCGAGAGAAGCACTTTTTGACCAACAATGTGACTCTGACCTTTCAATTTTGATATTGCTCAAAACTAATGGAATTCACTCCCAAATGGTGGTTTATGCTTAAATAACCCTTTTGTAAGCATAATAACACGTTTCCATTGAAAGTAACAGAAATATTCACATGTCAAGTTTTTATGTGTGCAAAATGCTTTTCAGCGCGAGAGAAGCACTTTTTGACCAACAATGTGATTCTGACCTTTCAATTTTGATATTGCTCAAAACTAATGGAATTCACTCCCAAATGGTGGTTTATGCTTAAATAACCATTTTGTAAGCATAATAACACGTTTCCATTGAAAGAAACAGAAATATTCACATGTCAAGTTTTTATGCGTGCAAAATGCTTTTCAGAGCGAGAGAAGCACTTTTTGACCAACAATGTGATTTTTACCTTACAATGTTGATATTGCTCAAAACTAATGGAATTCACTCCCAAATGGTGGTTTATGCTTAAATAACCCTTTTGTATCATAATAACACGTTTGAATTGAAAGGAACAGAAATATTCACTTGTCAAGTTTTTATGCGTGCAAAATGCTTTTCAGAGCGAGAGAAGCACTTTTTGACCAACAATGTGATTCTGACCTTACAATGTTGATATTGCTCAAAACTAATGGAATTCACTCCCAAATGGTGGTTTATGCTTAAATAACCCTTTTGTATCATAATAACACGTTTGAATTGAAAGGAACAGAAATATTCACTTGTCAAGTTTTTATGCGTGCAAAATGCTTTTCAGAGCGAGAGAAGCACTTTTTGACCAACAATGTGACTCTGACCTTTCAATTTTGATATTGCTCAAAACTAATGGAATTCACTCCCAAATGGTGGTTTATGCTTAAATAACCCTTTTGTAAGCATAATAACACGTTTCCATTGAAAGTAACAGAAATATTCACATGTCAAGTTTTTATGTGTGCAAAATGCTTTTCAGAGCGAGAGAAGCACTTTTTGACCAACAATGTGATTCTGACCTTTCAATTTTGATATTGCTCAAAACTAATGGAATTCACTCCCAAATGGTGGTTTATGCTTAAATAACCCTTTTGTAAGCATAATAACACGTTTCCATTGAAAGAAACAGAAATATTCACATGTCAAGTTTTTATGCGTGCAAAATGCTTTTCAGAGCGAGAGAAGCACTTTTTGACCAACAATGTGATTCTGACCTTACAATGTTGATATTGCTCAAAACTAATGGAATTCACTCCCAAATGGTGGTTTATGCTTAAATAACCCTTTTGTATCATAATAACACGTTTGAATTGAAAGGAACAGAAATATTCACTTGTCAAGTTTTTATGCGTGCAAAATGCTTTTCAGAGCGAGAGAAGCACTTTTTGACCAACAATGTGACTCTGACCTTTCAATTTTGATATTGCTCAAAACTAATGGAATTCACTCCCAAATGGTGGTTTATGCTTAAATAACCCTTTTGTAAGCATAATAACACGTTTCCATTGAAAGTAACAGAAATATTCACATGTCAAGTTTTTATGTGTGCAAAATGCTTTTCAGAGCGAGAGAAGCACTTTTTGACCAACAATGTGATTCTGACCTTTCAATTTTGATATTGCTCAAAACTAATGGAATTCACTCCCAAATGGTGGTTTATGCTTAAATAACCCTTTTGTAAGCATAATAACACGTTTCCATTGAAAGAAACAGAAATATTCACATGTCAAGTTTTTATGCGTGCAAAATGCTTTTCAGAGCGAGAGAAGCACTTTTTGACCAACAATGTGATTTTTACCTTACAATGTTGATATTGCTCAAAACTAATGGAATTCACTCCCAAATGGTGGTTTATGCTTAAATAACCCTTTTGTATCATAATCACACGTTTGAATTGAAAGGAACAGAAATATTCACTTGTCAAGTTTTTATGCGTGCAAAATGCTTTTCAGAGCGAGAGAAGCACTTTTTGACCAACAATGTGATTCTGACCTTACAATGTTGATATTGCTCAAAACTAATGGAATTCACTCCCAAATGGTGGTTTATGCTTAAATAACCCTTTTGTATCATAATAACACGTTTGAATTGAAAGGAACAGAAATATTCACTTGTCAAGTTTTTATGCGTGCAAAATGCTTTTCAGAGCGAGAGAAGCACTTTTTGACCAACAATGTGACTCTGACCTTTCAATTTTGATATTGCTCAAAACTAATGGAATTCACTCCCAAATGGTGGTTTATGCTTAAATAACCCTTTTGTAAGCATAATAACACGTTTCCATTGAAAGTAACAGAAATATTCACATGTCAAGTTTTTATGTGTGCAAAATGCTTTTCAGAGCGAGAGAAGCACTTTTTGACCAACAATGTGATTCTGACCTTTCAATTTTGATATTGCTCAAAACTAATGGAATTCACTCCCAAATGGTGGTTTATGCTTAAATAACCCTTTTGTAAGCATAATAACACGTTTCCATTGAAAGAAACAGAAATATTCACATGTCAAGTTTTTATGCGTGCAAAATGCTTTTCAGAGCGAGAGAAGCACTTTTTGACCAACAATGTGATTCTGACCTTACAATGTTGATATTGCTCAAAACTAATGGAATTCACTCCCAAATGGTGGTTTATGCTTAAATAACCCTTTTGTATCATAATAACACGTTTGAATTGAAAGGAACAGAAATATTCACTTGTCAAGTTTTTATGCGTGCAAAATGCTTTTCAGAGCGAGAGAAGCACTTTTTGACCAACAATGTGACTCTGACCTTTCAATTTTGATATTGCTCAAAACTAATGGAATTCACTCCCAAATGGTGGTTTATGCTTAAATAACCCTTTTGTAAGCATAATAACACGTTTCCATTGAAAGTAACAGAAATATTCACATGTCAAGTTTTTATGTGTGCAAAATGCTTTTCAGAGCGAGAGAAGCACTTTTTGACCAACAATGTGATTCTGACCTTTCAATTTTGATATTGCTCAAAACTAATGGAATTCACTCCCAAATGGTGGTTTATGCTTAAATAACCCTTTTGTAAGCATAATAACACGTTTCCATTGAAAGAAACAGAAATATTCACATGTCAAGTTTTTATGCGTGCAAAATGCTTTTCAGAGCGAGAGAAGCACTTTTTGACCAACAATGTGATTTTTACCTTACAATGTTGATATTGCTCAAAACTAATGGAATTCACTCCCAAATGGTGGTTTATGCTTAAATAACCCTTTTGTATCATAATCACACGTTTGAATTGAAAGGAACAGAAATATTCACTTGTCAAGTTTTTATGCGTGCAAAATGCTTTTCAGAGCGAGAGAAGCACTTTTTGACCAACAATGTGATTCTGACCTTACAATGTTGATATTGCTCAAAACTAATGGAATTCACTCCCAAATGGTGGTTTATGCTTAAATAACCCTTTTCTAAGCATAATAACACGTTTGAATTGAAAGAAACAGAAATATTCACATGTCAAGTTTTTATGTGTGCAAAATGCTTTTCAGAGCGAGAGAAGCACTTTTTGACCAACAATGTGATTTTTACCTTTCAATTTTGATATTGCTCAAAACTAATGGAATTCACTCCCAAATGGTGGTTTATGCTTAAATAAACCTTTTGTAAGCATAATAACACGTTTCCATTGAAAGAAACAGAAATATTCACATGTCAAGTTTTTATGCGTGCAAAATGCTTTTCAGAGCGAGAGAAGCACTTTTTGACCAACAATGTGACTCTGACCTTTCAATTTTGATATTGCTCAAAACTAATGGAATTCACTCCCAAATGGTGGTTTATGCTTAAATAACCCTTTTGTAAGCATAATAACACGTTTCCATTGAAAGTAACAGAAATATTCACATGTCAAGTTTTTATGTGTGCAAAATGCTTTTCAGAGCGAGAGAAGCACTTTTTGACCAACAATGTGATTCTGACCTTTCAATTTTGATATTGCTCAAAACTAATGGAATTCACTCCCAAATGGTGGTTTATGCTTAAATAACCCTTTTGTAAGCATAATAACACGTTTCCATTGAAAGAAACAGAAATATTCACATGTCAAGTTTTTATGCGTGCAAAATGCTTTTCAGAGCGAGAGAAGCACTTTTTGACCAACAATGTGATTTTTACCTTACAATGTTGATATTGCTCAAAACTAATGGAATTCAATCCCAAATGGTGGTTTATGCTTAAATAACCCTTTTTTATCATAATAACACGTTTGAATTGAAAGGAACAGAAATATTCACTTGTCAAGTTTTTATGCGTGCAAAATGCTTTTCAGAGCGAGAGAAGCACTTTTTGACCAACAATGTGATTCTGACCTTACAATGTTGATATTGCTCAAAACTAATGGAATTCACTCCCAAATGGTGGTTTATGCTTAAATAACCCTTTTGTATCATAATAACACGTTTGAATTGAAAGGAACAGAAATATTCACTTGTCAAGTTTTTATGCGTGCAAAATGCTTTTCAGAGCGAGAGAAGCACTTTTTGACCAACAATGTGATTCTGACCTTTCAATTTTGATATTGCTCAAAACTAATGGAATTCACTCCCAAATGGTGGTTTATGCTTAAATAACCCTTTTGTAAGCATAATAACACGTTTCCATTGAAAGAAACAGAAATATTCACATGTCAAGTTTTTATGCGTGCAAAATGCTTTTCAGAGCGAGAGAAGCACTTTTTGACCAACAATGTGATTTTTACCTTACAATGTTGATATTGCTCAAAACTAATGGAATTCACTCCCAAATGGTGGTTTATGCTTAAATAACCCTTTTGTATCATAATCACACGTTTGAATTGAAAGGAACAGAAATATTCACTTGTCAAGTTTTTATGCGTGCAAAATGCTTTTCAGAGCGAGAGAAGCACTTTTTGACCAACAATGTGATTCTGACCTTACAATGTTGATATTGCTCAAAACTAATGGAATTCACTCCCAAATGGTGGTTTATGCTTAAATAACCCTTTTCTAAGCATAATAACACGTTTGAATTGAAAGAAACAGAAATATTCACATGTCAAGTTTTTATGTGTGCCAAATGCTTTTCAGAGCGAGAGAAGCACTTTTTGACCAACAATGTGATTTTTACCTTTCAATTTTGATATTGCTCAAAACTAATGGAATTCACTCCCAAATGGTGGTTTATGCTTAAATAAACCTTTTGTAAGCATAATAACACGTTTCCATTGAAAGAAACAGAAATATTCACATGTCAAGTTTTTATGCGTGCAAAATGCTTTTCAGAGCGAGAGAAGCACTTTTTGACCAACAATGTGACTCTGACCTTTCAATTTTGATATTGCTCAAAACTAATGGAATTCACTCCCAAATGGTGGTTTATGCTTAAATAACCCTTTTGTAAGCATAATAACACGTTTGAATTGAAAGAAACAGAAATATTCACATGTCAAGTTTTTATGCGTGCAAAATGCTTTTCAGAGCGAGAGAAGCACTTTTTGACCAACAATGTGATTTTTACCTTACAATGTTGATATTGCTCAAAACGAATGGAATTCACTCCCAAATGGTGGTTTATGCTTAAATAACCCTTTTGTATCATAATAACACGTTTGAATTGAAAGGAACAGAAATATTCACTTGTCAAGTTTTTATGCGTGCAAAATGCTTTTCAGAGCGAGAGAAGCACTTTTTGACCAACAATGTGACTCTGACCTTTCAATTTTGATATTGCTCAAAACTAATGGAATTCACTCCCAAATGGTGGTTTATGCTTAAATAAACCTTTTGTAAGCATAATAACACGTTTCCATTGAAAGAAACAGAAATATTCACATGTCAAGTTTTTATGCGTGCAAAATGCTTTTCAGAGCGAGAGAAGCACTTTTTGACCAACAATGTGACTCTGACCTTTCAATTTTGATATTGCTCAAAACTAATGGAATTCACTCCCAAATGGTGGTTTATGCTTAAATAACCCTTTTGTAAGCATAATAACACGTTTCCATTGAAAGTAACAGAAATATTCACATGTCAAGTTTTTATGTGTGCAAAATGCTTTTCAGCGCGAGAGAAGCACTTTTTGACCAACAATGTGATTCTGACCTTTCAATTTTGATATTGCTCAAAACTAATGGAATTCACTCCCAAATGGTGGTTTATGCTTAAATAACCCTTTTGTAAGCATAATAACACGTTTCCATTGAAAGAAACAGAAATATTCACATGTCAAGTTTTTATGCGTGCAAAATGCTTTTCAGAGCGAGAGAAGCACTTTTTGACCAACAATGTGATTTTTACCTTACAATGTTGATATTGCTCAAAACTAATGGAATTCACTCCCAAATGGTGGTTTATGCTTAAATAACCCTTTTGTATCATAATAACACGTTTGAATTGAAAGGAACAGAAATATTCACTTGTCAAGTTTTTATGCGTGCAAAATGCTTTTCAGAGCGAGAGAAGCACTTTTTGACCAACAATGTGATTCTGACCTTACAATGTTGATATTGCTCAAAACTAATGGAATTCACTCCCAAATGGTGGTTTATGCTTAAATAACCCTTTTGTATCATAATAACACGTTTGAATTGAAAGGAACAGAAATATTCACTTGTCAAGTTTTTATGCGTGCAAAATGCTTTTCAGAGCGAGAGAAGCACTTTTTGACCAACAATGTGACTCTGACCTTTCAATTTTGATATTGCTCAAAACTAATGGAATTCACTCCCAAATGGTGGTTTATGCTTAAATAACCCTTTTGTAAGCATAATAACACGTTTCCATTGAAAGAAACAGAAATATTCACATGTCAAGTTTTTATGCGTGCAAAATGCTTTTCAGAGCGAGAGAAGCACTTTTTGACCAACAATGTGATTTTTACCTTACAATGTTGATATTGCTCAAAACTAATGGAATTCACTCCCAAATGGTGGTTTATGCTTAAATAACCCTTTTGTATCATAATCACACGTTTGAATTGAAAGGAACAGAAATATTCACTTGTCAAGTTTTTATGCGTGCAAAATGCTTTTCAGAGCGAGAGAAGCACTTTTTGACCAACAATGTGATTTTTACCTTACAATGTTGATATTGCTCAAAACTAATGGAATTCACTCCCAAATGGTGGTTTATGCTTAAATAACCCTTTTGTATCATAATCACACGTTTGAATTGAAAGGAACAGAAATATTCACTTGTCAAGTTTTTATGCGTGCAAAATGCTTTTCAGAGCGAGAGAAGCACTTTTTGACCAACAATGTGATTCTGACCTTACAATGTTGATATTGCTCAAAACTAATGGAATTCACTCCCAAATGGTGGTTTATGCTTAAATAACCCTTTTCTAAGCATAATAACACGTTTGAATTGAAAGAAACAGAAATATTCACATGTCAAGTTTTTATGTGTGCAAAATGCTTTTCAGAGCGAGAGAAGCACTTTTTGACCAACAATGTGATTTTTACCTTTCAATTTTGATATTGCTCAAAACTAATGGAATTCACTCCCAAATGGTGGTTTATGCTTAAATAAACCTTTTGTAAGCATAATAACACGTTTCCATTGAAAGAAACAGAAATATTCACATGTCAAGTTTTTATGCGTGCAAAATGCTTTTCAGAGCGAGAGAAGCACTTTTTGACCAACAATGTGACTCTGACCTTTCAATTTTGATATTGCTCAAAACTAATGGAATTCACTCCCAAATGGTGGTTTATGCTTAAATAACCCTTTTGTAAGCATAATAACACGTTTCCATTGAAAGTAACAGAAATATTCACATGTCAAGTTTTTATGTGTGCAAAATGCTTTTCAGAGCGAGAGAAGCACTTTTTGACCAACAATGTGATTCTGACCTTTCAATTTTGATATTGCTCAAAACTAATGGAATTCAATCCCAAATGGTGGTTTATGCTTAAATAACCCTTTTTTATCATAATAACACGTTTGAATTGAAAGGAACAGAAATATTCACATGTCAAGTTTTTATGCGTGCAAAATGCTTTTCAGAGCGAGAGAAGCACTTTTTGACCAACAATGTGACTCTGACCTTTCAATTTTGATATTGCTCAAAACTAATGGAATTCACTCCCAAATGGTGGTTTATGCTTAAATAACCCTTTTTTATCATAATAACACGTTTGAATTGAAAGGAACAGAAATATTCACTTGTCAAGTTTTTATGCGTGCAAAATGCTTTTCAGAGCGAGAGAAGCACTTTTTGACCAACAATGTGATTCTGACCTTACAATGTTGATATTGCTCAAAACTAATGGAATTCACTCCCAAATGGTGGTTTATGCTTAAATAACCCTTTTGTATCATAATAACACGTTTGAATTGAAAGGAACAGAAATATTCACTTGTCAAGTTTTTATGCGTGCAAAATGCTTTTCAGAGCGAGAGAAGCACTTTTTGACCAACAATGTGACTCTGACCTTTCAATTTTGATATTGCTCAAAACTAATGGAATTCACTCCCAAATGGTGGTTTATGCTTAAATAACCCTTTTGTAAGCATAATAACACGTTTCCATTGAAAGTAACAGAAATATTCACATGTCAAGTTTTTATGTGTGCAAAATGCTTTTCAGAGCGAGAGAAGCACTTTTTGACCAACAATGTGATTCTGACCTTTCAATTTTGATATTGCTCAAAACTAATGGAATTCACTCCCAAATGGTGGTTTATGCTTAAATAACCCTTTTGTAAGCATAATAACACGTTTCCATTGAAAGAAACAGAAATATTCACATGTCAAGTTTTTATGCGTGCAAAATGCTTTTCAGAGCGAGAGAAGCACTTTTTGACCAACAATGTGATTTTTACCTTACAATGTTGATATTGCTCAAAACTAATGGAATTCACTCCCAAATGGTGGTTTATGCTTAAATAACCCTTTTGTATCATAATCACACGTTTGAATTGAAAGGAACAGAAATATTCACTTGTCAAGTTTTTATGCGTGCAAAATGCTTTTCAGAGCGAGAGAAGCACTTTTTGACCAACAATGTGATTCTGACCTTACAATGTTGATATTGCTCAAAACTAATGGAATTCACTCCCAAATGGTGGTTTATGCTTAAATAACCCTTTTCTAAGCATAATAACACGTTTGAATTGAAAGAAACAGAAATATTCACATGTCAAGTTTTTATGTGTGCAAAATGCTTTTCAGAGCGAGAGAAGCACTTTTTGACCAACAATGTGATTTTTACCTTTCAATTTTGATATTGCTCAAAACTAATGGAATTCACTCCCAAATGGTGGTTTATGCTTAAATAAACCTTTTGTAAGCATAATAACACGTTTCCATTGAAAGAAACAGAAATATTCACATGTCAAGTTTTTATGCGTGCAAAATGCTTTTCAGAGCGAGAGAAGCACTTTTTGACCAACAATGTGACTCTGACCTTTCAATTTTGATATTGCTCAAAACTAATGGAATTCACTCCCAAATGGTGGTTTATGCTTAAATAACCCTTTTGTAAGCATAATAACACGTTTCCATTGAAAGTAACAGAAATATTCACATGTCAAGTTTTTATGTGTGCAAAATGCTTTTCAGAGCGAGAGAAGCACTTTTTGACCAACAATGTGATTCTGACCTTTCAATTTTGATATTGCTCAAAACTAATGGAATTCACTCCCAAATGGTGGTTTATGCTTAAATAACCCTTTTGTAAGCATAATAACACGTTTCCATTGAAAGAAACAGAAATATTCACATGTCAAGTTTTTATGCGTGCAAAATGCTTTTCAGAGCGAGAGAAGCACTTTTTGACCAACAATGTGATTTTTACCTTACAATGTTGATATTGCTCAAAACTAATGGAATTCAATCCCAAATGGTGGTTTATGCTTAAATAACCCTTTTTTATCATAATAACACGTTTGAATTGAAAGGAACAGAAATATTCACTTGTCAAGTTTTTATGCGTGCAAAATGCTTTTCAGAGCGAGAGAAGCACTTTTTGACCAACAATGTGATTCTGACCTTACAATGTTGATATTGCTCAAAACTAATGGAATTCACTCCCAAATGGTGGTTTATGCTTAAATAACCCTTTTGTATCATAATAACACGTTTGAATTGAAAGGAACAGAAATATTCACTTGTCAAGTTTTTATGCGTGCAAAATGCTTTTCAGAGCGAGAGAAGCACTTTTTGACCAACAATGTGATTCTGACCTTTCAATTTTGATATTGCTCAAAACTAATGGAATTCACTCCCAAATGGTGGTTTATGCTTAAATAACCCTTTTGTAAGCATAATAACACGTTTCCATTGAAAGAAACAGAAATATTCACATGTCAAGTTTTTATGCGTGCAAAATGCTTTTCAGAGCGAGAGAAGCACTTTTTGACCAACAATGTGATTTTTACCTTACAATGTTGATATTGCTCAAAACTAATGGAATTCACTCCCAAATGGTGGTTTATGCTTAAATAACCCTTTTGTATCATAATCACACGTTTGAATTGAAAGGAACAGAAATATTCACTTGTCAAGTTTTTATGCGTGCAAAATGCTTTTCAGAGCGAGAGAAGCACTTTTTGACCAACAATGTGATTCTGACCTTACAATGTTGATATTGCTCAAAACTAATGGAATTCACTCCCAAATGGTGGTTTATGCTTAAATAACCCTTTTCTAAGCATAATAACACGTTTGAATTGAAAGAAACAGAAATATTCACATGTCAAGTTTTTATGTGTGCCAAATGCTTTTCAGAGCGAGAGAAGCACTTTTTGACCAACAATGTGATTTTTACCTTTCAATTTTGATATTGCTCAAAACTAATGGAATTCACTCCCAAATGGTGGTTTATGCTTAAATAAACCTTTTGTAAGCATAATAACACGTTTCCATTGAAAGAAACAGAAATATTCACATGTCAAGTTTTTATGCGTGCAAAATGCTTTTCAGAGCGAGAGAAGCACTTTTTGACCAACAATGTGACTCTGACCTTTCAATTTTGATATTGCTCAAAACTAATGGAATTCACTCCCAAATGGTGGTTTATGCTTAAATAACCCTTTTGTAAGCATAATAACACGTTTGAATTGAAAGAAACAGAAATATTCACATGTCAAGTTTTTATGCGTGCAAAATGCTTTTCAGAGCGAGAGAAGCACTTTTTGACCAACAATGTGATTTTTACCTTACAATGTTGATATTGCTCAAAACGAATGGAATTCACTCCCAAATGGTGGTTTATGCTTAAATAACCCTTTTGTATCATAATAACACGTTTGAATTGAAAGGAACAGAAATATTCACTTGTCAAGTTTTTATGCGTGCAAAATGCTTTTCAGAGCGAGAGAAGCACTTTTTGACCAACAATGTGACTCTGACCTTTCAATTTTGATATTGCTCAAAACTAATGGAATTCACTCCCAAATGGTGGTTTATGCTTAAATAAACCTTTTGTAAGCATAATAACACGTTTCCATTGAAAGAAACAGAAATATTCACATGTCAAGTTTTTATGCGTGCAAAATGCTTTTCAGAGCGAGAGAAGCACTTTTTGACCAACAATGTGACTCTGACCTTTCAATTTTGATATTGCTCAAAACTAATGGAATTCACTCCCAAATGGTGGTTTATGCTTAAATAACCCTTTTGTAAGCATAATAACACGTTTCCATTGAAAGTAACAGAAATATTCACATGTCAAGTTTTTATGTGTGCAAAATGCTTTTCAGCGCGAGAGAAGCACTTTTTGACCAACAATGTGATTCTGACCTTTCAATTTTGATATTGCTCAAAACTAATGGAATTCACTCCCAAATGGTGGTTTATGCTTAAATAACCCTTTTGTAAGCATAATAACACGTTTCCATTGAAAGAAACAGAAATATTCACATGTCAAGTTTTTATGCGTGCAAAATGCTTTTCAGAGCGAGAGAAGCACTTTTTGACCAACAATGTGATTTTTACCTTACAATGTTGATATTGCTCAAAACTAATGGAATTCACTCCCAAATGGTGGTTTATGCTTAAATAACCCTTTTGTATCATAATAACACGTTTGAATTGAAAGGAACAGAAATATTCACTTGTCAAGTTTTTATGCGTGCAAAATGCTTTTCAGAGCGAGAGAAGCACTTTTTGACCAACAATGTGATTCTGACCTTACAATGTTGATATTGCTCAAAACTAATGGAATTCACTCCCAAATGGTGGTTTATGCTTAAATAACCCTTTTGTATCATAATAACACGTTTGAATTGAAAGGAACAGAAATATTCACTTGTCAAGTTTTTATGCGTGCAAAATGCTTTTCAGAGCGAGAGAAGCACTTTTTGACCAACAATGTGACTCTGACCTTTCAATTTTGATATTGCTCAAAACTAATGGAATTCACTCCCAAATGGTGGTTTATGCTTAAATAACCCTTTTGTAAGCATAATAACACGTTTCCATTGAAAGAAACAGAAATATTCACATGTCAAGTTTTTATGCGTGCAAAATGCTTTTCAGAGCGAGAGAAGCACTTTTTGACCAACAATGTGATTTTTACCTTACAATGTTGATATTGCTCAAAACTAATGGAATTCACTCCCAAATGGTGGTTTATGCTTAAATAACCCTTTTGTATCATAATCACACGTTTGAATTGAAAGGAACAGAAATATTCACTTGTCAAGTTTTTATGCGTGCAAAATGCTTTTCAGAGCGAGAGAAGCACTTTTTGACCAACAATGTGATTTTTACCTTACAATGTTGATATTGCTCAAAACTAATGGAATTCACTCCCAAATGGTGGTTTATGCTTAAATAACCCTTTTGTATCATAATCACACGTTTGAATTGAAAGGAACAGAAATATTCACTTGTCAAGTTTTTATGCGTGCAAAATGCTTTTCAGAGCGAGAGAAGCACTTTTTGACCAACAATGTGATTCTGACCTTACAATGTTGATATTGCTCAAAACTAATGGAATTCACTCCCAAATGGTGGTTTATGCTTAAATAACCCTTTTCTAAGCATAATAACACGTTTGAATTGAAAGAAACAGAAATATTCACATGTCAAGTTTTTATGTGTGCAAAATGCTTTTCAGAGCGAGAGAAGCACTTTTTGACCAACAATGTGATTTTTACCTTTCAATTTTGATATTGCTCAAAACTAATGGAATTCACTCCCAAATGGTGGTTTATGCTTAAATAAACCTTTTGTAAGCATAATAACACGTTTCCATTGAAAGAAACAGAAATATTCACATGTCAAGTTTTTATGCGTGCAAAATGCTTTTCAGAGCGAGAGAAGCACTTTTTGACCAACAATGTGACTCTGACCTTTCAATTTTGATATTGCTCAAAACTAATGGAATTCACTCCCAAATGGTGGTTTATGCTTAAATAACCCTTTTGTAAGCATAATAACACGTTTCCATTGAAAGTAACAGAAATATTCACATGTCAAGTTTTTATGTGTGCAAAATGCTTTTCAGAGCGAGAGAAGCACTTTTTGACCAACAATGTGATTCTGACCTTTCAATTTTGATATTGCTCAAAACTAATGGAATTCAATCCCAAATGGTGGTTTATGCTTAAATAACCCTTTTTTATCATAATAACACGTTTGAATTGAAAGGAACAGAAATATTCACATGTCAAGTTTTTATGCGTGCAAAATGCTTTTCAGAGCGAGAGAAGCACTTTTTGACCAACAATGTGACTCTGACCTTTCAATTTTGATATTGCTCAAAACTAATGGAATTCACTCCCAAATGGTGGTTTATGCTTAAATAACCCTTTTTTATCATAATAACACGTTTGAATTGAAAGGAACAGAAATATTCACTTGTCAAGTTTTTATGCGTGCAAAATGCTTTTCAGAGCGAGAGAAGCACTTTTTGACCAACAATGTGATTCTGACCTTACAATGTTGATATTGCTCAAAACTAATGGAATTCACTCCCAAATGGTGGTTTATGCTTAAATAACCCTTTTGTATCATAATAACACGTTTGAATTGAAAGGAACAGAAATATTCACTTGTCAAGTTTTTATGCGTGCAAAATGCTTTTCAGAGCGAGAGAAGCACTTTTTGACCAACAATGTGACTCTGACCTTTCAATTTTGATATTGCTCAAAACTAATGGAATTCACTCCCAAATGGTGGTTTATGCTTAAATAACCCTTTTGTAAGCATAATAACACGTTTCCATTGAAAGTAACAGAAATATTCACATGTCAAGTTTTTATGTGTGCAAAATGCTTTTCAGAGCGAGAGAAGCACTTTTTGACCAACAATGTGATTCTGACCTTTCAATTTTGATATTGCTCAAAACTAATGGAATTCACTCCCAAATGGTGGTTTATGCTTAAATAACCCTTTTGTAAGCATAATAACACGTTTCCATTGAAAGAAACAGAAATATTCACATGTCAAGTTTTTATGCGTGCAAAATGCTTTTCAGAGCGAGAGAAGCACTTTTTGACCAACAATGTGATTTTTACCTTACAATGTTGATATTGCTCAAAACTAATGGAATTCACTCCCAAATGGTGGTTTATGCTTAAATAACCCTTTTGTATCATAATCACACGTTTGAATTGAAAGGAACAGAAATATTCACTTGTCAAGTTTTTATGCGTGCAAAATGCTTTTCAGAGCGAGAGAAGCACTTTTTGACCAACAATGTGATTCTGACCTTACAATGTTGATATTGCTCAAAACTAATGGAATTCACTCCCAAATGGTGGTTTATGCTTAAATAACCCTTTTCTAAGCATAATAACACGTTTGAATTGAAAGAAACAGAAATATTCACATGTCAAGTTTTTATGTGTGCAAAATGCTTTTCAGAGCGAGAGAAGCACTTTTTGACCAACAATGTGATTTTTACCTTTCAATTTTGATATTGCTCAAAACTAATGGAATTCACTCCCAAATGGTGGTTTATGCTTAAATAAACCTTTTGTAAGCATAATAACACGTTTCCATTGAAAGAAACAGAAATATTCACATGTCAAGTTTTTATGCGTGCAAAATGCTTTTCAGAGCGAGAGAAGCACTTTTTGACCAACAATGTGATTTTTACCTTACAATGTTGATATTGCTCAAAACTAATGGAATTCAATCCCAAATGGTGGTTTATGCTTAAATAACCCTTTTTTATCATAATAACACGTTTGAATTGAAAGGAACAGAAATATTCACTTGTCAAGTTTTTATGCGTGCAAAATGCTTTTCAGAGCGAGAGAAGCACTTTTTGACCAACAATGTGATTCTGACCTTACAATGTTGATATTGCTCAAAACTAATGGAATTCACTCCCAAATGGTGGTTTATGCTTAAATAACCCTTTTGTATCATAATAACACGTTTGAATTGAAAGGAACAGAAATATTCACTTGTCAAGTTTTTATGCGTGCAAAATGCTTTTCAGAGCGAGAGAAGCACTTTTTGACCAACAATGTGACTCTGACCTTTCAATTTTGATATTGCTCAAAACTAATGGAATTCACTCCCAAATGGTGGTTTATGCTTAAATAACCCTTTTGTAAGCATAATAACACGTTTCCATTGAAAGTAACAGAAATATTCACATGTCAAGTTTTTATGTGTGCAAAATGCTTTTCAGAGCGAGAGAAGCACTTTTTGACCAACAATGTGATTCTGACCTTTCAATTTTGATATTGCTCAAAACTAATGGAATTCACTCCCAAATGGTGGTTTATGCTTAAATAACCCTTTTGTATCATAATAACACGTTTGAATTGAAAGGAACAGAAATATTCACTTGTCAAGTTTTTATGCGTGCAAAATGCTTTTCAGAGCGAGAGAAGCACTTTTTGACCAACAATGTGACTCTGACCTTTCAATTTTGATATTGCTCAAAACTAATGGAATTCACTCCCAAATGGTGGTTTATGCTTAAATAACCCTTTTGTAAGCATAATAACACGTTTCCATTGAAAGTAACAGAAATATTCACATGTCAAGTTTTTATGTGTGCAAAATGCTTTTCAGCGCGAGAGAAGCACTTTTTGACCAACAATGTGATTCTGACCTTTCAATTTTGATATTGCTCAAAACTAATGGAATTCACTCCCAAATGGTGGTTTATGCTTAAATAACCCTTTTGTAAGCATAATAACACGTTTCCATTGAAAGAAACAGAAATATTCACATGTCAAGTTTTTATGCGTGCAAAATGCTTTTCAGAGCGAGAGAAGCACTTTTTGACCAACAATGTGATTTTTACCTTACAATGTTGATATTGCTCAAAACTAATGGAATTCACTCCCAAATGGTGGTTTATGCTTAAATAACCCTTTTGTATCATAATAACACGTTTGAATTGAAAGGAACAGAAATATTCACTTGTCAAGTTTTTATGCGTGCAAAATGCTTTTCAGAGCGAGAGAAGCACTTTTTGACCAACAATGTGATTCTGACCTTACAATGTTGATATTGCTCAAAACTAATGGAATTCACTCCCAAATGTGGTTTATGCTTAAATAACCCTTTTGTATCATAATAACACGTTTGAATTGAAAGGAACAGAAATATTCACTTGTCAAGTTTTTATGCGTGCAAAATGCTTTTCAGAGCGAGAGAAGCACTTTTTGACCAACAATGTGACTCTGACCTTTCAATTTTGATATTGCTCAAAACTAATGGAATTCACTCCCAAATGGTGGTTTATGCTTAAATAACCCTTTTGTAAGCATAATAACACGTTTCCATTGAAAGTAACAGAAATATTCACATGTCAAGTTTTTATGTGTGCAAAATGCTTTTCAGAGCGAGAGAAGCACTTTTTGACCAACAATGTGATTCTGACCTTTCAATTTTGATATTGCTCAAAACTAATGGAATTCACTCCCAAATGGTGGTTTATGCTTAAATAACCCTTTGTAAGCATAATAACACGTTTCCATTGAAAGAAACAGAAATATTCACATGTCAAGTTTTTATGCGTGCAAAATGCTTTTCAGAGCGAGAGAAGCACTTTTTGACCAACAATGTGATTTTTACCTTACAATGTTGATATTGCTCAAAACTAATGGAATTCACTCCCAAATGGTGGTTTATGCTTAAATAACCCTTTTGTAAGCATAATAACACGTTTCCATTGAAAGTAACAGAAATATTCACATGTCAAGTTTTTATGTGTGCAAAATGCTTTTCAGCGCGAGAGAAGCACTTTTTGACCAACAATGTGATTCTGACCATTCAATTTTGATATTGCTCAAAACTAATGGAATTCACTCCCAAATGGTGGTTTATGCTTAAATAACCCTTTTGTAAGCATAATAACACGTTTCCATTGAAAGAAACAGAAATATTCACATGTCAAGTTTTTATGCGTGCAAAATGCTTTTCAGAGCGAGAGAAGCACTTTTTGACCAACAATGTGATTTTTACCTTACAATGTTGATATTGCTCAAAACTAATGGAATTCACTCCCAAATGGTGGTTTATGCTTAAATAACCCTTTTGTATCATAATAACACGTTTGAATTGAAAGGAACAGAAATATTCACTTGTCAAGTTTTTATGCGTGCAAAATGCTTTTCAGAGCGAGAGAAGCACTTTTTGACCAACAATGTGATTCTGACCTTACAATGTTGATATTGCTCAAAACTAATGGAATTCACTCCCAAATGGTGGTTTATGCTTAAATAACCCTTTTGTATCATAATAACACGTTTGAATTGAAAGGAACAGAAATATTCACTTGTCAAGTTTTTATGCGTGCAAAATGCTTTTCAGAGCGAGAGAAGCACTTTTTGACCAACAATGTGACTCTGACCTTTCAATTTTGATATTGCTCAAAACTAATGGAATTCACTCCCAAATGGTGGTTTATGCTTAAATAACCCTTTTGTAAGCATAATAACACGTTTCCATTGAAAGTAACAGAAATATTCACATGTCAAGTTTTTATGTGTGCAAAATGCTTTTCAGAGCGAGAGAAGCACTTTTTGACCAACAATGTGATTCTGACCTTTCAATTTTGATATTGCTCAAAACTAATGGAATTCACTCCCAAATGGTGGTTTATGCTTAAATAACCCTTTTGTAAGCATAATAACACGTTTCCATTGAAAGAAACAGAAATATTCACATGTCAAGTTTTTATGCGTGCAAAATGCTTTTCAGAGCGAGAGAAGCACTTTTTGACCAACAATGTGATTTTTACCTTACAATGTTGATATTGCTCAAAACTAATGGAATTCACTCCCAAATGGTGGTTTATGCTTAAATAACCCTTTTGTATCATAATCACACGTTTGAATTGAAAGGAACAGAAATATTCACTTGTCAAGTTTTTATGCGTGCAAAATGCTTTTCAGAGCGAGAGAAGCACTTTTTGACCAACAATGTGATTCTGACCTTACAATGTTGATATTGCTCAAAACTAATGGAATTCACTCCCAAATGGTGGTTTATGCTTAAATAACCCTTTTTAAGCATAATAACACGTTTGAATTGAAAGAAACAGAAATATTCACATGTCAAGTTTTTATGCGTGCAAAATGCTTTTCAGAGCGAGAGAAGCACTTTTTGACCAACAATGTGATTTTTACCTTACAATGTTGATATTGCTCAAAACTAATGGAATTCAATCCCAAATGGTGGTTTATGCTTAAATAACCCTTTTTTATCATAATAACACGTTTGAATTGAAAGGAACAGAAATATTCACTTGTCAAGTTTTTATGCGTGCAAAATGCTTTTCAGAGCGAGAGAAGCACTTTTTGACCAACAATGTGATTCTGACCTTACAATGTTGATATTGCTCAAAACTAATGGAATTCACTCCCAAATGGTGGTTTATGCTTAAATAACCCTTTTCTAAGCATAATAACACGTTTGAATTGAAAGAAACAGAAATATTCACATGTCAAGTTTTTATGTGTGCAAAATGCTTTTCAGAGCGAGAGAAGCACTTTTTGACCAACAATGTGATTTTTACCTTTCAATTTTGATATTGCTCAAAACTAATGGAATTCACTCCCAAATGGTGGTTTATGCTTAAATAAACCTTTTGTAAGCATAATAACACGTTTCCATTGAAAGAAACAGAAATATTCACTTGTCAAGTTTTTATGCGTGCAAAATGCTTTTCAGAGCGAGAGAAGCACTTTTTGACCAACAATGTGATTCTGACCTTACAATGTTGATATTGCTCAAAACTAATGGAATTCACTCCCAAATGGTGGTTTATGCTTAAATAACCCTTTTGTATCATAATAACACGTTTGAATTGAAAGGAACAGAAATATTCACTTGTCAAGTTTTTATGCGTGCAAAATGCTTTTCAGAGCGAGAGAAGCACTTTTTGACCAACAATGTGACTCTGACCTTTCAATTTTGATATTGCTCAAAACTAATGGAATTCACTCCCAAATGGTGGTTTATGCTTAAATAACCCTTTTGTAAGCATAATAACACGTTTCCATTGAAAGTAACAGAAATATTCACATGTCAAGTTTTTATGTGTGCAAAATGCTTTTCAGAGCGAGAGAAGCACTTTTTGACCAACAATGTGATTCTGACCTTTCAATTTTGATATTGCTCAAAACTAATGGAATTCACTCCCAAATGGTGGTTTATGCTTAAATAACCCTTTTGTAAGCATAATAACACGTTTCCATTGAAAGAAACAGAAATATTCACATGTCAAGTTTTTATGCGTGCAAAATGCTTTTCAGAGCGAGAGAAGCACTTTTTGACCAACAATGTGATTTTTACCTTACAATGTTGATATTGCTCAAAACTAATGGAATTCACTCCCAAATGGTGGTTTATGCTTAAATAACCCTTTTGTATCATAATCACACGTTTGAATTGAAAGGAACAGAAATATTCACTTGTCAAGTTTTTATGCGTGCAAAATGCTTTTCAGAGCGAGAGAAGCACTTTTTGACCAACAATGTGATTCTGACCTTACAATGTTGATATTGCTCAAAACTAATGGAATTCACTCCCAAATGGTGGTTTATGCTTAAATAACCCTTTTCTAAGCATAATAACACGTTTGAATTGAAAGAAACAGAAATATTCACATGTCAAGTTTTTATGCGTGCAAAATGCTTTTCAGAGCGAGAGAAGCACTTTTTGACCAACAATGTGATTTTTACCTTACAATGTTGATATTGCTCAAAACTAATGGAATTCAATCCCAAATGGTGGTTTATGCTTAAATAACCCTTTTTTATCATAATAACACGTTTGAATTGAAAGGAACAGAAATATTCACTTGTCAAGTTTTTATGCGTGCAAAATGCTTTTCAGAGCGAGAGAAGCACTTTTTGACCAACAATGTGATTCTGACCTTACAATGTTGATATTGCTCAAAACTAATGGAATTCACTCCCAAATGGTGGTTTATGCTTAAATAACCCTTTTCTAAGCATAATAACACGTTTGAATTGAAAGAAACAGAAATATTCACATGTCAAGTTTTTATGTGTGCAAAATGCTTTTCAGAGCGAGAGAAGCACTTTTTGACCAACAATGTGATTTTTACCTTTCAATTTTGATATTGCTCAAAACTAATGGAATTCACTCCCAAATGGTGGTTTATGCTTAAATAAACCTTTTGTAAGCATAATAACACGTTTCCATTGAAAGAAACAGAAATATTCACATGTCAAGTTTTTATGCGTGCAAAATGCTTTTCAGAGCGAGAGAAGCACTTTTTGACCAACAATGTGACTCTGACCTTTCAATTTTGATATTGCTCAAAACTAATGGAATTCACTCCCAAATGGTGGTTTATGCTTAAATAACCCTTTTGTAAGCATAATAACACGTTTCCATTGAAAGTAACAGAAATATTCACATGTCAAGTTTTTATGTGTGCAAAATGCTTTTCAGAGCGAGAGAAGCACTTTTTGACCAACAATGTGATTCTGACCTTTCAATTTTGATATTGCTCAAAACTAATGGAATTCACTCCCAAATGGTGGTTTATGCTTAAATAACCCTTTTGTAAGCATAATAACACGTTTCCATTGAAAGAAACAGAAATATTCACATGTCAAGTTTTTATGCGTGCAAAATGCTTTTCAGAGCGAGAGAAGCACTTTTTGACCAACAATGTGATTTTTACCTTACAATGTTGATATTGCTCAAAACTAATGGAATTCAATCCCAAATGGTGGTTTATGCTTAAATAACCCTTTTTTATCATAATAACACGTTTGAATTGAAAGGAACAGAAATATTCACTTGTCAAGTTTTTATGCGTGCAAAATGCTTTTCAGAGCGAGAGAAGCACTTTTTGACCAACAATGTGATTCTGACCTTACAATGTTGATATTGCTCAAAACTAATGGAATTCACTCCCAAATGGTGGTTTATGCTTAAATAACCCTTTTGTATCATAATAACACGTTTGAATTGAAAGGAACAGAAATATTCACTTGTCAAGTTTTTATGCGTGCAAAATGCTTTTCAGAGCGAGAGAAGCACTTTTTGACCAACAATGTGACTCTGACCTTTCAATTTTGATATTGCTCAAAACTAATGGAATTCACTCCCAAATGGTGGTTTATGCTTAAATAACCCTTTTGTAAGCATAATAACACGTTTCCATTGAAAGTAACAGAAATATTCACATGTCAAGTTTTTATGTGTGCAAAATGCTTTTCAGAGCGAGAGAAGCACTTTTTGACCAACAATGTGATTCTGACCTTTCAATTTTGATATTGCTCAAAACTAATGGAATTCACTCCCAAATGGTGGTTTATGCTTAAATAACCCTTTTGTATCATAATAACACGTTTGAATTGAAAGGAACAGAAATATTCACTTGTCAAGTTTTTATGCGTGCAAAATGCTTTTCAGAGCGAGAGAAGCACTTTTTGACCAACAATGTGACTCTGACCTTTCAATTTTGATATTGCTCAAAACTAATGGAATTCACTCCCAAATGGTGGTTTATGCTTAAATAACCCTTTTGTAAGCATAATAACACGTTTCCATTGAAAGTAACAGAAATATTCACATGTCAAGTTTTTATGTGTGCAAAATGCTTTTCAGCGCGAGAGAAGCACTTTTTGACCAACAATGTGATTCTGACCTTTCAATTTTGATATTGCTCAAAACTAATGGAATTCACTCCCAAATGGTGGTTTATGCTTAAATAACCCTTTTGTAAGCATAATAACACGTTTCCATTGAAAGAAACAGAAATATTCACATGTCAAGTTTTTATGCGTGCAAAATGCTTTTCAGAGCGAGAGAAGCACTTTTTGACCAACAATGTGATTTTTACCTTACAATGTTGATATTGCTCAAAACTAATGGAATTCACTCCCAAATGGTGGTTTATGCTTAAATAACCCTTTTGTATCATAATAACACGTTTGAATTGAAAGGAACAGAAATATTCACTTGTCAAGTTTTTATGCGTGCAAAATGCTTTTCAGAGCGAGAGAAGCACTTTTTGACCAACAATGTGATTCTGACCTTACAATGTTGATATTGCTCAAAACTAATGGAATTCACTCCCAAATGGTGGTTTATGCTTAAATAACCCTTTTGTATCATAATAACACGTTTGAATTGAAAGGAACAGAAATATTCACTTGTCAAGTTTTTATGCGTGCAAAATGCTTTTCAGAGCGAGAGAAGCACTTTTTGACCAACAATGTGACTCTGACCTTTCAATTTTGATATTGCTCAAAACTAATGGAATTCACTCCCAAATGGTGGTTTATGCTTAAATAACCCTTTTGTAAGCATAATAACACGTTTCCATTGAAAGTAACAGAAATATTCACATGTCAAGTTTTTATGTGTGCAAAATGCTTTTCAGAGCGAGAGAAGCACTTTTTGACCAACAATGTGATTCTGACCTTTCAATTTTGATATTGCTCAAAACTAATGGAATTCACTCCCAAATGGTGGTTTATGCTTAAATAACCCTTTTGTAAGCATAATAACACGTTTCCATTGAAAGAAACAGAAATATTCACATGTCAAGTTTTTATGCGTGCAAAATGCTTTTCAGAGCGAGAGAAGCACTTTTTGACCAACAATGTGATTTTTACCTTACAATGTTGATATTGCTCAAAACTAATGGAATTCACTCCCAAATGGTGGTTTATGCTTAAATAACCCTTTTGTATCATAATCACACGTTTGAATTGAAAGGAACAGAAATATTCACTTGTCAAGTTTTTATGCGTGCAAAATGCTTTTCAGAGCGAGAGAAGCACTTTTTGACCAACAATGTGATTTTTACCTTACAATGTTGATATTGCTCAAAACTAATGGAATTCACTCCCAAATGGTGGTTTATGCTTAAATAACCCTTTTGTATCATAATCACACGTTTGAATTGAAAGGAACAGAAATATTCACTTGTCAAGTTTTTATGCGTGCAAAATGCTTTTCAGAGCGAGAGAAGCACTTTTTGACCAA
Organism: Pollachius pollachius; assembly: GCF_949987615.1. Classification (NCBI taxonomy): domain Eukaryota; kingdom Metazoa; phylum Chordata; class Actinopteri; order Gadiformes; family Gadidae; genus Pollachius; species Pollachius pollachius. The sequence goes on from NW_027641353.1 coordinate 103,139, forward strand.
CAATGTGATTCTGACCTTACAATGTTGATATTGCTCAAAACTAATGGAATTCACTCCCAAATGGTGGTTTATGCTTAAATAACCCTTTTCTAAGCATAATAACACGTTTGAATTGAAAGAAACAGAAATATTCACATGTCAAGTTTTTATGTGTGCAAAATGCTTTTCAGAGCGAGAGAAGCACTTTTTGACCAACAATGTGATTTTTACCTTTCAATTTTGATATTGCTCAAAACTAATGGAATTCACTCCCAAATGGTGGTTTATGCTTAAATAAACCTTTTGTAAGCATAATAACACGTTTCCATTGAAAGAAACAGAAATATTCACATGTCAAGTTTTTATGCGTGCAAAATGCTTTTCAGAGCGAGAGAAGCACTTTTTGACCAACAATGTGACTCTGACCTTTCAATTTTGATATTGCTCAAAACTAATGGAATTCACTCCCAAATGGTGGTTTATGCTTAAATAACCCTTTTGTAAGCATAATAACACGTTTCCATTGAAAGTAACAGAAATATTCACATGTCAAGTTTTTATGTGTGCAAAATGCTTTTCAGAGCGAGAGAAGCACTTTTTGACCAACAATGTGATTCTGACCTTTCAATTTTGATATTGCTCAAAACTAATGGAATTCACTCCCAAATGGTGGTTTATGCTTAAATAACCCTTTTGTAAGCATAATAACACGTTTCCATTGAAAGAAACAGAAATATTCACATGTCAAGTTTTTATGCGTGCAAAATGCTTTTCAGAGCGAGAGAAGCACTTTTTGACCAACAATGTGATTTTTACCTTACAATGTTGATATTGCTCAAAACTAATGGAATTCAATCCCAAATGGTGGTTTATGCTTAAATAACCCTTTTTTATCATAATAACACGTTTGAATTGAAAGGAACAGAAATATTCACTTGTCAAGTTTTTATGCGTGCAAAATGCTTTTCAGAGCGAGAGAAGCACTTTTTGACCAACAATGTGATTCTGACCTTACAATGTTGATATTGCTCAAAACTAATGGAATTCACTCCCAAATGGTGGTTTATGCTTAAATAACCCTTTTGTATCATAATAACACGTTTGAATTGAAAGGAACAGAAATATTCACTTGTCAAGTTTTTATGCGTGCAAAATGCTTTTCAGAGCGAGAGAAGCACTTTTTGACCAACAATGTGACTCTGACCTTTCAATTTTGATATTGCTCAAAACTAATGGAATTCACTCCCAAATGGTGGTTTATGCTTAAATAACCCTTTTGTAAGCATAATAACACGTTTCCATTGAAAGTAACAGAAATATTCACATGTCAAGTTTTTATGTGTGCAAAATGCTTTTCAGAGCGAGAGAAGCACTTTTTGACCAACAATGTGATTCTGACCTTACAATGTTGATATTGCTCAAAACTAATGGAATTCACTCCCAAATGGTGGTTTATGCTTAAATAACCCTTTTCTAAGCATAATAACACGTTTGAATTGAAAGAAACAGAAATATTCACATGTCAAGTTTTTATGTGTGCAAAATGCTTTTCAGAGCGAGAGAAGCACTTTTTGACCAACAATGTGATTTTTACCTTTCAATTTTGATATTGCTCAAAACTAATGGAATTCACTCCCAAATGGTGGTTTATGCTTAAATAAACCTTTTGTAAGCATAATAACACGTTTCCATTGAAAGAAACAGAAATATTCACATGTCAAGTTTTTATGCGTGCAAAATGCTTTTCAGAGCGAGAGAAGCACTTTTTGACCAACAATGTGACTCTGACCTTTCAATTTTGATATTGCTCAAAACTAATGGAATTCACTCCCAAATGGTGGTTTATGCTTAAATAACCCTTTTGTAAGCATAATAACACGTTTCCATTGAAAGTAACAGAAATATTCACATGTCAAGTTTTTATGTGTGCAAAATGCTTTTCAGAGCGAGAGAAGCACTTTTTGACCAACAATGTGATTCTGACCTTTCAATTTTGATATTGCTCAAAACTAATGGAATTCACTCCCAAATGGTGGTTTATGCTTAAATAACCCTTTTGTAAGCATAATAACACGTTTCCATTGAAAGAAACAGAAATATTCACATGTCAAGTTTTTATGCGTGCAAAATGCTTTTCAGAGCGAGAGAAGCACTTTTTGACCAACAATGTGATTTTTACCTTACAATGTTGATATTGCTCAAAACTAATGGAATTCAATCCCAAATGGTGGTTTATGCTTAAATAACCCTTTTTTATCATAATAACACGTTTGAATTGAAAGGAACAGAAATATTCACTTGTCAAGTTTTTATGCGTGCAAAATGCTTTTCAGAGCGAGAGAAGCACTTTTTGACCAACAATGTGATTCTGACCTTACAATGTTGATATTGCTCAAAACTAATGGAATTCACTCCCAAATGGTGGTTTATGCTTAAATAACCCTTTTGTATCATAATAACACGTTTGAATTGAAAGGAACAGAAATATTCACTTGTCAAGTTTTTATGCGTGCAAAATGCTTTTCAGAGCGAGAGAAGCACTTTTTGACCAACAATGTGACTCTGACCTTTCAATTTTGATATTGCTCAAAACTAATGGAATTCACTCCCAAATGGTGGTTTATGCTTAAATAACCCTTTTGTAAGCATAATAACACGTTTCCATTGAAAGTAACAGAAATATTCACATGTCAAGTTTTTATGTGTGCAAAATGCTTTTCAGAGCGAGAGAAGCACTTTTTGACCAACAATGTGATTCTGACCTTTCAATTTTGATATTGCTCAAAACTAATGGAATTCACTCCCAAATGGTGGTTTATGCTTAAATAACCCTTTTGTATCATAATAACACGTTTGAATTGAAAGGAACAGAAATATTCACTTGTCAAGTTTTTATGCGTGCAAAATGCTTTTCAGAGCGAGAGAAGCACTTTTTGACCAACAATGTGACTCTGACCTTTCAATTTTGATATTGCTCAAAACTAATGGAATTCACTCCCAAATGGTGGTTTATGCTTAAATAACCCTTTTGTAAGCATAATAACACGTTTCCATTGAAAGTAACAGAAATATTCACATGTCAAGTTTTTATGTGTGCAAAATGCTTTTCAGCGCGAGAGAAGCACTTTTTGACCAACAATGTGATTCTGACCTTTCAATTTTGATATTGCTCAAAACTAATGGAATTCACTCCCAAATGGTGGTTTATGCTTAAATAACCCTTTTGTAAGCATAATAACACGTTTCCATTGAAAGAAACAGAAATATTCACATGTCAAGTTTTTATGCGTGCAAAATGCTTTTCAGAGCGAGAGAAGCACTTTTTGACCAACAATGTGATTTTTACCTTACAATGTTGATATTGCTCAAAACTAATGGAATTCACTCCCAAATGGTGGTTTATGCTTAAATAACCCTTTTGTATCATAATAACACGTTTGAATTGAAAGGAACAGAAATATTCACTTGTCAAGTTTTTATGCGTGCAAAATGCTTTTCAGAGCGAGAGAAGCACTTTTTGACCAACAATGTGATTCTGACCTTACAATGTTGATATTGCTCAAAACTAATGGAATTCACTCCCAAATGGTGGTTTATGCTTAAATAACCCTTTTGTATCATAATAACACGTTTGAATTGAAAGGAACAGAAATATTCACTTGTCAAGTTTTTATGCGTGCAAAATGCTTTTCAGAGCGAGAGAAGCACTTTTTGACCAACAATGTGACTCTGACCTTTCAATTTTGATATTGCTCAAAACTAATGGAATTCACTCCCAAATGGTGGTTTATGCTTAAATAACCCTTTTGTAAGCATAATAACACGTTTCCATTGAAAGTAACAGAAATATTCACATGTCAAGTTTTTATGTGTGCAAAATGCTTTTCAGAGCGAGAGAAGCACTTTTTGACCAACAATGTGATTCTGACCTTTCAATTTTGATATTGCTCAAAACTAATGGAATTCACTCCCAAATGGTGGTTTATGCTTAAATAACCCTTTTGTAAGCATAATAACACGTTTCCATTGAAAGAAACAGAAATATTCACATGTCAAGTTTTTATGCGTGCAAAATGCTTTTCAGAGCGAGAGAAGCACTTTTTGACCAACAATGTGATTTTTACCTTACAATGTTGATATTGCTCAAAACTAATGGAATTCACTCCCAAATGGTGGTTTATGCTTAAATAACCCTTTTGTATCATAATCACACGTTTGAATTGAAAGGAACAGAAATATTCACTTGTCAAGTTTTTATGCGTGCAAAATGCTTTTCAGAGCGAGAGAAGCACTTTTTGACCAACAATGTGACTCTGACCTTTCAATTTTGATATTGCTCAAAACTAATGGAATTCACTCCCAAATGGTGGTTTATGCTTAAATAACCCTTTTGTAAGCATAATAACACGTTTCCATTGAAAGTAACAGAAATATTCACATGTCAAGTTTTTATGTGTGCAAAATGCTTTTCAGAGCGAGAGAAGCACTTTTTGACCAACAATGTGATTCTGACCTTTCAATTTTGATATTGCTCAAAACTAATGGAATTCACTCCCAAATGGTGGTTTATGCTTAAATAACCCTTTTGTATCATAATAACACGTTTGAATTGAAAGGAACAGAAATATTCACTTGTCAAGTTTTTATGCGTGCAAAATGCTTTTCAGAGCGAGAGAAGCACTTTTTGACCAACAATGTGACTCTGACCTTTCAATTTTGATATTGCTCAAAACTAATGGAATTCACTCCCAAATGGTGGTTTATGCTTAAATAACCCTTTTGTAAGCATAATAACACGTTTCCATTGAAAGTAACAGAAATATTCACATGTCAAGTTTTTATGTGTGCAAAATGCTTTTCAGCGCGAGAGAAGCACTTTTTGACCAACAATGTGATTCTGACCTTTCAATTTTGATATTGCTCAAAACTAATGGAATTCACTCCCAAATGGTGGTTTATGCTTAAATAACCCTTTTGTAAGCATAATAACACGTTTCCATTGAAAGAAACAGAAATATTCACATGTCAAGTTTTTATGCGTGCAAAATGCTTTTCAGAGCGAGAGAAGCACTTTTTGACCAACAATGTGATTTTTACCTTACAATGTTGATATTGCTCAAAACTAATGGAATTCAATCCCAAATGGTGGTTTATGCTTAAATAACCCTTTTTTATCATAATAACACGTTTGAATTGAAAGGAACAGAAATATTCACTTGTCAAGTTTTTATGCGTGCAAAATGCTTTTCAGAGCGAGAGAAGCACTTTTTGACCAACAATGTGATTCTGACCTTACAATGTTGATATTGCTCAAAACTAATGGAATTCACTCCCAAATGGTGGTTTATGCTTAAATAACCCTTTTGTATCATAATAACACGTTTGAATTGAAAGGAACAGAAATATTCACTTGTCAAGTTTTTATGCGTGCAAAATGCTTTTCAGAGCGAGAGAAGCACTTTTTGACCAACAATGTGACTCTGACCTTTCAATTTTGATATTGCTCAAAACTAATGGAATTCACTCCCAAATGGTGGTTTATGCTTAAATAACCCTTTTGTAAGCATAATAACACGTTTCCATTGAAAGTAACAGAAATATTCACATGTCAAGTTTTTATGTGTGCAAAATGCTTTTCAGAGCGAGAGAAGCACTTTTTGACCAACAATGTGATTCTGACCTT
>NW_027641352.1:0-2500 GCF_949987615.1 Pollachius pollachius
AGAGAGAGAGAGAGAGAGAGAGAGAGAGAGAGAGAGAGAGAGAGAGAGAGAGAGAGAGAGAGAGAGAGAGAGAGAGAGAGACACATATTTGAATCCACTGACAATATTGACATATTATATTAGTATTAGACACACTGATGATTAAGAGGGCTGTCAAGAGAGAGTTAACTGGTTAAACAAAAAACAAGGAAAATGTCATGTCACTTCAGTAGCAAAGCTAATTTCAGACTAGAATCTCGTTAGGGTTAGACTCCACAACTACGGTCATCAGCTGAGCTGTTGACCTATCTTTGACCTTTCGTGAAGTGCGGAGGCTTCCCTCACACCTCACCCTTACAGCTACAGCCGAGCTGGCTTTGGCCTCGCATGGCTGACACTTCCTTCTGTGTGTGAATGTATGAATGGGTGTGTGAATGTATGATTGTGTGTATGAATCCGTAAATGTGTGTATGAATGGGTGCATGAATGGGTGAATGTCTGTATGAATGTGTATGTGAATGTATGACTGTTTTTGAATGGTAGAATGAATGTGTTTGGGGTATGAATGTCTGAACGGGGCGTGAATGTGTGTATGATTGGTGTATGGATGGGTCATTGTGAGGCCCTAACTGTAAAGCCCTTTGAGTGGCCATGGGTCTGAGAAGCTTCTATAAATGCAGTGGATCTACCACTGAAGACGGTGTACGATGCCAGCTGCGGTGCCTAGGGTGAACCCGGTTCATCCGGCTGGGTTATCCGTGGATGTGTCATCCTCTGTAAAGGCTGCTGGGAGCTACAGGCTAGTGCTGACTGTCATCACTCTGACACAACGTATAGACGATCACCAACGCTCTGCCACAGCTAGGGCCGCTCATGATATCACTGACACAAGCCATTCGGTGTTCTGGAAAACCTTCCCTGGGCGGGCGATCAGTCATGACTCCTTAAAGCACTGTGTGAGTGTGTTATTGTGTGTCTGTGGGTGTGAGTGTGTGTGTTTAATTGGTTTGTGTGTGTGTGTGTGTGTGTGTGTGTGTGTGTGTGTGTGTGTGTGTGTGTGTGTGTGTGTGTGTGTGTGTGTGTGTGTGTGTGTGTGTGTTTGGTGTGATTGTGTGTATAAAGTTGTGTCATTTAGCCTTGACATGAATGTATATATAAGTATATGTATATATAAGTATATATATATAAGTTATGTTAATACCAATGTGGCTTTATTTGTACTGGTTTGTGACTGGTTGTCTTAAACTAGGATTGTCTACACACATAAAAGAACAACATAGCAACACCTCATATAGTAACATAAATACATGTTACTGAATGGATAATTCCTTAGCTTGGGGCTACGGAAGCCAGGGTTAAGGAAGCCAGGGTTAAGGAAGCCAGGGTTAAGGAAGCCAGGGTTAAGGAAGCCAGGGGCTATAGGGGCCCAGGCTATGGGGCCCAGGCTATGGGGCCCAGGCTATGGGGCCCTGGCTATGGGCCCCTGGCTATGGGGCCCGGGGCTATAGGGGCCCTGGGCTATAGGGGCCCTGGGCTATGGGGCCCTGGCTATAGGGGCCCGGGGCTATGGGGCCCGGGGCTATGGGGCCCGGGGCTATGGGGCCCAGGCTATGGGGCCCGGGGCTATAGGGGCCCTGGTCTATGGGGCCCTGGCTATAGGGGCCCTGGCTATAGGGGCCCTGGCTATGGGGCCCGGGGCTATGGGGCCCTGGCTATAGGGGCCCTGGCTATAGGGGCCCTGGCTATGGGGCCCTGGCTATAGGGGCCCGGGGCTATGGGGCCCGGGGCTATGGGGCCCTGGCTATAGGGGCCCTGGCTATAGGGGCCCTGGCTATGGGGCCATGGCTATGGGGCCCTGGGCTATGGGGCCCTGGCTATGGGGCCCTGGCTATGGGGCCCTGGGCTATAGGGGCCCAGGGCTATGGGGCCCAGGCTATGGGGCCCGGGGCTATGGGGCCCAGGGCTATAGGGGCCCTGGCTATGGGGCCCAGGGCTATGGGGCCAGGCTATTGGTCCCAGGCTATAGGGGCCCTGGCTATGGGGCCCTGGCTATAGGGACCCGGGGCTATGGGGCCCAGGGCTATAGGGGCCAGGGCTTAGGACCAGGTGTAGTGGTTGGCTCAGTGCGGATGGAGGTCTGTGGGTGGCTCACCGCTGTTCATCCAGAAGGTGTAGGGGGGGGGCAGGCCTGGGGGAGGGTTGCAGGCCAGCACCAGGGGATGGCCCTCAGACACCACCACCGGCTCCAGAAGCTCCTTGGGCCACAGGGGGGCCTCTGTGGGGGAGGGGGGGAACACAGTTATGGACAGCAGAGGGTGGGTGGGTGTGTGTGTGTGTGTGTGCGTGGGTGTGTGTACGTACTGGAGACCCTCAGCAGGATCTTGTTGCTCACAGCCACCCCCAGGTCGTTGGAGGCCAGGCACTGGTACTCCCCCTCATAGTCCTCGGGCCGCCCGCCGCTCCGGAAGTTGATCTCCAGCGTTCCCGAGCGCTTCCTCATGTTCACCCGGGGGTCCTTCCC
>NW_027641352.1:7500-16207 GCF_949987615.1 Pollachius pollachius
TTTGCCAACCTTTAGAATTGAAGTGGCATTGTTGTTGAAGGTTCTAACAGTCGCTTTGTTTAGTGGCTTCACCTCTAAGAAACCCTGTAACCTTGGCTACATGTTATCTGTGGCAAGGCTGTCGGTAATTAAAAAACACACACATAGGTGACCTTGTGAGGCTCTGACATCTTGAAGTGTGTGTGTGTGTGTGTGTGTGTGTGTGTGTGTGGGTGTGTGTGTGTGTTGGAATTCCACCACGCATCCCCACGGTCTGTGGTGCACAGCATTGTGCACCAGATAGGGTAACCTGCGTGCGTCTGGTGGATTCTGTTATCTCTTTGGTTGAGCTTGGCGCTCAACTGTTTTAATCCTTGCAAAGGTTATGCTGTACGTAGGGGACAATTTCAACCTTTAACCCATTCAGTTTAAACATTGTGACTGATACGCAATGGTCCTCTCTAAATGTTGTGTGAGGTGACCTGCCTGGAAGGTATTGCATCACATAAAGGATCAAACCATAATTCATTGGCAGAAATAACTTCTATTGATTAGCTGAGAGAAATTCTCTCAGTAGACGAAAGTTAACAATGATATAAAACCTGGCAGTCTGGGGTCTGTATTGAATACATCTGACGATTGATATAGATTAAGGCAGGTTAATGCAGAGGTCCTCTCCTGAAGAAAAGTGTGTGTGTGTGTGTGTGTGTGTGTGTGTGTGTGTGTGTGTGTGTGTGTGTGTGTGTGTGTGTGTGTGTGTGTGTGTGTGTGCGTGTGAGAATCAATAGTGAATGGTGAATAGGTCAGAGACTATAAGTAGAAGGCTGGCTAAAGGGGTACACAAGAGGTTTGGTGGGGGTGTGATGATCTGAACAATAAAACAGCTGACGGATGAGGACAGCCGCTCTGTGTGTGTGTCTGTGTGTGTGTGTGTCTGTGTGTCTGTGTGTGTGTGTGTGTATCTGTGTGTGTGTGGAGGTCTATGAGATATCTGGAAGACGTGTGAATCCTTCAGCCCATCTCATCTAAAGCCTCCAGGACGCTCCCCTTTGTTCCTTTACTCTAACCACTGGATCATGAGGCGGTGCATTGAAACCACTTCAGTATTGTTGATTTATGAACATGGATTTGAATATTCCTTTAAATATGATGTGTTTAATATCTATTTTGATATTTTATGATCTGGCTCATGGTTGAATATCATTCTCCTCCAGTCACTTACGGTCCTGAGGTACTTCGATGGACGCGGCCTGTTGCAATAGCAGCAGCAGCGATGAGACAACAGCCAGGGCCACCTGCCAGCCCTGCGCCAACATCTCTCCTCCTCTCAGCTCCTCCAATCTATAGGTCAAACGGCGGACTGCCACGTGCACTTCCTGTGACTGAAGCAAAGACGAAAACACATTGTTAGAAGTGTGAAGCTGCAGAACATGAATGTGTGTGTGTGTGTGTTTGTGTGTGTGTGTGTCTGGGGGTGTGTGCGAGATTGTGTGTGTGTGTGTGTGGGGGGGGGGGGTTATGTGTCTCTGTGTGTGTGTGTGTGTGTGTGTGTGTTTCAGTGTGTGTTTCTGTGTGTGTGTGTTCTGTGTGTGTGTGCGTGTGTGTTTCTATGTGTGTGTGTTTCTGTGTGTGTGTGTGTGTGTGTGTGTGTGTGTGTGTGTGTGTGTGTGTGTGTGTGTGTGTGTGTGTGTGTGTCTGTGTGTGTAAATGCTGCCCTACATTCACAGCTGCGTATGGACAGAGCCCAACATCACAAAGCCCACTTAGTCTACAAACATCAGAACCATTAGTGGCTCTCTCTCTGTGTCGTCCTATGAACCACGGGCCCGCCCACAGTCCCCGCCGCCAGCAGGGGAAGGTCTTTAACACGGCAGTGCTGCAGCGCCCAGCATGTCTCAGGGTCACAACAGACCAAACAGAACGATAGAAATCCTCCCAGTCCAATAGAATAAGATCGATGAACCCATGGAGGTGAATGGACCCGTTCCATCTCATCCCATGTTTAGTGTCAGCCCGTCACCCGGTCTGGGTGCAGGGTTTTGCCCTGGCGTAGGTGTTGTCACTGTCATCCAGCTCAGCGTTTACCACACTGATGGGGCAGACTGTTGGCCGGGAGCTGAGATAATACGCCCTTTTCACCAGCACCCCTCGGGGAACAGCTTTTAGCTCCAGGCTAGTACCCCACAGCACACACACAAACACAAACTCTGTAACACACACACACTCTCTCTCTAACACACACACACACTCTCAAACACACGCACACACACACACACACACACCCTTATAAACCATCTGGTGGGGAACGTCAACCCAACACACAATTAGGTATTTAGTTGAACACCAAATACCTAATCTGTCTCTTGGGGGTCGGACACAGATCCCCCAAAATAGGATAAATGTGTTTGGTGTGCCCATCACACACACACACACACACACACACACACACACACACACACACACACACACACACACACACACACACACACACACACACACACACACACACACACACATATACATACAAAACTCAAGCTGTTGTTGGGAAACCTGACTTTCCCCCTCTCTGTGTTGATTACTGAACCCTTGTTAGACACAGCAACAGACAGGAATACACACATACACACACACAGACATGAACACAGACACACACACACACACACACACACACACTGACATGGACACAGACACACAGCCACGAACACAGACACAAACACAAACTCACACACTCACCACACTTGCAGACACATACACACACACAGACATGAACAGACACACAGACATGAAAACAGACACACAGACATGAAAACAGACACACAGACACGAACACACACACACAGACACAAACACACATACATGAACACACACACAGATACAGACACACAGACACAAACAGACACACATACATGAACACACACACAGATACAGACACACAGACACAAACAGACACACATACATGAACACACACACAGATACAGACACACAGACACGAACACACACACAGACTTGAACACACACAGACATGTACAGACAGATCCTCATGTAGGGCACGTGATGGGCATCAAAGGAAGAGAGAGAATGAGAGAGGACTGTAAAAGGCCAATGGGAGAGTGCCTCCCTGTGCTTCCATCCACACACCCATCTGGATGGAGGCCTCTGCTGTAGTATTCAGACTCGGGCTAGCTGCATAAGTGATGTGATGCTGCGTGCATGTTGGGGCTCCTTCTCCTCACGCGGGCACAGAGCCGGGGAGGACGTGCCCGGGAAAAGGGGGTCAAAGCACAGTGCTCACCACGTATAACGGCACGCAGACGTCAGTGCGCACAGAGAGAGAACATTCACATGACACACTCGGAGCACAAAACACAGAAGCTATTTGCAGATGACCTCATTTTGTGTGTGCTGTCTGTCTAACTACCCGTTAGTTAAGAAAGGTTGGGTCTCCATGAGATGTGGGGTCTCCGTCTCGGGGAAACAGGGTTTCCCCGAGATAAATAAATGGAAATGAGTTTGTTTTCTTATTTCTGACTGAACACACATCATGTCCCGTCGCTGAAATGAGTTTGTTTTCTTATTTCTGACTGAACACACATCATGCCCCGTCGCTGCCGTCTGCCAATATTTAGGCCAGTTAAAAAAAAACGGTTGGAAAGATTGCGAAAAAATAACTGAAAGAAGTTCTGAAAATAAAGTCGGCAAACATATTTCTGCAGGGAGTACGCTGAGCACTTGGGTTGCGGAGGAGAGGCTGTTACTGATCGAGGACGAGGGAGGAGGAGGGAGGTGCTTAAAATAAGCAATGTGATTGACCCAGGCGAGCACTTAATGCTGTTTCTCTGTTTGTTTCTGTTACAGTGTGAAGGAAGGGCGGAGCGTGGGAGAGAAAAGAGGGGAGAGAGAGAGAGAGAGAGGGATGAGAAGAGATGTGACATGCAGAGGAGTTAATTATCAAGATGCACAGAAACATGTGTATAACCTAGATATAGGGTACGGACGCACGCACACCACATGCACACAAACATGATGCACACACACGCATACACCGTATCCTTCCTACGGGATTTAAAAGCAAAACATTCACGCCCACACATTGATTTAGTTTAGTAGGAATGGCAAACCATGCACATTAATCGTTTTTGAAAACAAGTGATTGAAAAATAAACAGAAAGCAAAACCAAACTGTAGTCTTCATCAAAACAGAACCATTTCCTGAGTACGCCGTTTCTGACGTCATTGAACCAGTGGACACACACACTAAAACTCCTTCACATATAATGAGGATACTTCTGGAGATTATCTCAACTGCCTAATGAATGCTGTCTGTGTTTTTGGGTCATGGATATAGTGTATACATATATGCTTCTTTCTAGAAAAACATTATATTAATATGAGATGCAGATTGAGGTTGAACATATTTTACTGAGGCAGGACAGCTAACACACATTTGTGCATCTTAGAAAGGCTGGCACACATTCCTGCCATACTAAACAAGACTAAATTGCGAATAAAATGTGAAAATTGTTTCTAGGAACTGTGTTGGCATATCCCTAGCTCTTCCTTTTATAAACCCCATTGTGCTGTGGTAATGGAGGTGGGGTGAAGGTGACAGCTAATGGTTCCTGTTAGCCAACACGAGAGACTGAAGAGCAGAGAATTAAAGCTGCTTTTAATGTGGACTGTGTGTGTGTGTGTGTGTGTGTGTGTGTGTGTGTGTGTGTGTGTGTGTGTGTGTGTGTGTGTGTGTGTGTGTGTGTGTGTGTGTGTTAATCTGTACTGGCTCTTTGAATCTCAGTAGTGATGGCTTGCTTCCCATTCTGTCAAATTCTCAGTCTTTCGGTCAGTCTGTCCGTCTATCTCTTTGTCTGTTTGTCCCTCCCCCTCCTCGTTCACGCACACACACACACACACACACACACACACACACACACACGCATCCACACACCCAGAGATGAAAACATGAATAATATTGATACCCGTAGCTGTCCACATAGCTTCAGGCCGATGCTATATATGCCTGCATGAACACACACAAACAAACACACACACAAAAAGACACAAACACACACTAATAGACACACACAAGAGCCAACCTTTTTGATCTCCTATAATATCATAGTGCTTTCCTTATTAAGTTATCCAACCTCCCTCCCTTCCATCGGGGAAGGAGGTGTTGTTAAAACGCCCACTGAAGTCAGCCCCATGCTTCATCACAAAAGGTGTACACACAAACACACAAATTTACAGACGCACGCACACACACACACACACACACACACACACACACACACACACACACACACACACACACACACACACACGTGTACAGGCACACACCCACACACACACACACAAGCGAGGGGGCCCATCAGAAAGACATCTGTCTGAGCCCCCCCGGCCTTCCCATGTTAACACCCTCCGCTCAGAAACCAACATATGAAGGAACAAAAGAGAATATTACCTACGTTTAGAGATGCAGATGCTTTGTTTGTGAGCAGCCTCTCTGTTGCCGTCGACAGCGCTCAGACCTGGGAGGGACAGACGGAGCACATTCACACATGCTATTTTTAAGTGCTTGACAATGCCTGGTGTCAATCCTGCTTTGATACAGACACAGCAAAACTTTATTTTCGTTTATTTCGTCGTTTAATGGATTCAAGCATCAGTCTTTTCTAAACATGAGTAGAGACCTCAGTAGTTGTGCGTTTGTGTGTCATGACGCCAATGCATCACACAAACGTATCCTCTGCTTCTCTTTTCAGAGCAAAAGACGGCAACACCGTCTGACCTTTCATGCCAGACCAGCCATCCTCCTTGGCTCGTCGCTGGTTTACACCGGCTGCCAGTCAGCGATCCACACAAAAGACGAGGCGCGATCAGGTTCCATGAAGTGTCACGACCCTAACGAGGGAGATGAGTGCTGACTGCTACTGAAACCCTACACACAAGACACACATCCAGGCATACCCGTCTGGCCCGTAAATCTCTTTGTTTTTAGATTTGTGTCTTTCTATTCATGAGGCTGACACCCTCCTGTATGTCTGTGTGTGTGACTGTATTTGTGCGTATCTGTGTGTGAGTGTGTATGTGTGTCTATGTGTGTGTGTGTGTGATTGCGTGTGATTGCGTTTGTTTGTGCGTGTGTGTGTGTGATTGCGTGTGATTGTGTTTGTGCGTGTGTGTGTGTCTGTGTGACTGTGTGTGTGTGTGCATCTCGCGCCTGCTTTCAAAGAGATCTATTTGCTCGCCAGCCATCACCCTGGGTTCACGGATCAGACATCAGGGAGAGAGAGCGAGAGATAGAGAGCGAGAGATAGAGAGCGAGAGATAGAGAGCTAGAGAGAGAGAGAGAGAGAGAGAGAGAGAGAGAGAGAGAGAGAGAGAGAGAGAGAGAGAGAGAGAGAGAGAGAGAGAAAATATTTTCCTCGCTGTCTGCTACTGTCTTAGACCGCAAAAATACACCGCCTGGAGGGGGCAAACTGAAGGAAGCTCTAGTACTACATTTATTATCCAGACACACACACACACACACACACACACACGCCGTAAGTAGAAACCTAGACAATGCTAAGAGCAATAATAACCCCACCCGGGCACACGCCCACACACTGTCTTCCAGATCTGCAGATGTGCAGTTTTCCAGGGCAGTCTGCATATTCCAGGAGTGCTGGGCTGTTGGGATAGCTGCTATTAGCATTTTAGATGCGATGCAGATTTCATATCAATATTACATGAAGCTCTCAAAAGTGTTAGACATCAAGCCTGGTGGCAAAGGTTCAAATCCCTGAGTCGAGGGTTATTTTGTGATGACGTGTTTTTAACCCCTTCACATTTTGCTGGTGAAAACCATGGAAGCTTATCATGGTTCTATCCATTCATCCATCCATCCAGTGAAAATATTAATTACAGTGAAACCATGAATCACTTCAGTGCCTTTACATGACGCTCAAGAAAATCTAATTATTGGCTTAGTCCGACTATGATTGGATTATTAAGATGCATGTATACACCTTAGCCGGACTAAAATCGAATCGGATCGGGTTACTCATAGTCGGATTAAGACCTCTAGATTATTCGATTGATAGTCGCATTAAGCATGCATGTATACGGGCAATTCGATTGGAATCGGATTTTAAGTTCTGCGTCTGCTCAAGATCTTTTCCGAGGGCCGTGAGCCGGAAGTATAAGGAGACGATAGTCGTGTTGTTGTAGCGGTCGGAAAACGAGAGACGCGATTTATTTAAAAAGGTGTCGAAGAAGATGGAGGAAGCCGGTGTCGTGCCAATGGAGTTACCCCCTATAAGAAGTGTATCATCATCAGCATGTGTTCAGTACACACTACGCTTCTACGCTACACAAACATGTACTGTTAAGTCAGTGGAACTACGAATAAAGTACCCAGCCTGTCAATATAAGCAGACCCACGTTCGGTCAAAGTGAAGGGTGTACCCCCCGAGAGAACATCGGCCCTGGAGGTAACGACTACGGTCTGGGAATTAAAATTACATGTCTTTCTAAATGTTGGTCATCAACAAGGTTATAAAGTAGTAACTTAAGGCACATCTGTCAAAATAAATGATTTTTTACGATCTTTATTCATTCATTGCGCCGCGGCCGAACTGACGGGGTATTCTCTGATATTATAAATCTTAAAGACTGCGTCGGGTTCTCCGACTCTCTGGTACTTCCGCAACAAGTAAAGAGCGGGGATTATCTCGGTCATGGTGAAGAAGGAATTTGGGGAAAGGAACATTGGCTTTGACTCTCTGAAGTCTAGAGTGAAGCGCTACATAGAGGAGAAATTGATTGTTGCCGTATGCGGACTCCCGGAGGAGCCGAAGTGAACTGACAGCTGTTTACTGAAAACATCTTTCTCGAATGCTGCCTGTGTTTGTTGTTGTTGCTGGGGACGTAAACAGGTCAGCCGGTGGCTCTATAACCACTAGTTGAAATGGGTAGATCGACACCTATCGTACCGAGGTATGAAATGCTCCGGCCAATGAATCGATTTTCTCATCACCATGTATACTCGGACAATTGCAGTTGTCTGATTGAGGAGCAAAGTCGAACTATGGCTTAAATCGGATTAAGCTTTGCATGTAAACGTACTGACAGTGAACCATGAAGGACAGTGAACCATGAAGGACAGTGAACCATGAAGTCAGGACAGTGAACCATGAAGGACAGTGAACCATGAGGTCAGGACAGTGAACCATGAAGTCAGGACAGTGAACCATGAGGTCAGGACAGTGAACCATGTAGGACAGTGAACCATGAAGGACAGTGAACTATGAAGGACAGTAGAACCATGAAGGACAGTGAACCATGAGGTCAGGACAGTGAAGCATGAGGTCAGGACAGTGAACCATGAAGTCAGGACAGTGAACCATGAGGTCAGGACAGTGAACCATGTAGGACAGTGAACCATGAAGGACAGTGAACCATGAAGGACAGTGAACCATGAAGGACACTGAACCATGAAGTCAGGACAGTGAACCATGAAGGACACTGAACCATGAAGGACAGTGAACCATGAAGGACACTGAACCATGAAGTCAGGACAGTGAACCATGAAGGACAGTGAACCATGAAGGACAGTGAACCATGAAGGACACTGAACCATGAAGTCAGGACAGTGAACCATGAAGGACAGTGAACCATGAAGGACAGTGAACCATGAATGACACTGAACCATGAAGTCAGGACAGTGAACCATGTAGGACAGTGAACC
>NW_027641351.1:0-36286 GCF_949987615.1 Pollachius pollachius
CCATTGAAAGTAACTGAAATATTCACTTTTCTAGTTTTTATGTGTGCAAAATGCTTTTCAGAGCGAGGAGAAGCACTTTTGGACCAACAATGTGATTCTGACCTTTCAATTTTGATATTGCTCAAAACTAATGGAATTCACTCCCAAATGGTGGTTTATGCTTAAATAACCCTTTTGTAAGCATAATAACACGTTTCCATTGAAAGTAACTGAAATATTCACTTTTCTAGTTTTTATGTGTGCAAAATGCTTTTCAGAGCGAGAGAAGCACTTTTGGACCAACAATGTGATTCTGACCTTTCAATTTTGATATTGCTCAAAACTAATGGAATTCACTCCCAAATGGTGGTTTATGCTTCAAATAACCCTTTTGTAAGCATAATAACACGTTTCCATTGAAAGTAACTGAAATATTCACTTTTCTAGTTTTTATGTGTGCAAAATGCTTTTCAGAGCGAGAGAAGCACTTTTTGACCAACAATGTGATTCTGACCTTTCAATTTTGATATTGCTCAAAACTAATGGAATTCACTCCCAAATGGTGGTTATGCTTAAATAACCCTTTTTGTAAGCATAATAACACGTTGCCATTGAAAGTAACTGAAATATTCACTTTTCCTAGTTTTTATGTGTGCAAAATGCTTTCAGAGCGAGAGAAGCACTTTTGACCAACAATGTGATTCTGACCTTACAATGTTGATATTGCTCAAAACTAATGGAATTCACTCCAAATGGTGGTTTATGCTTAAATAACCCTTTTGTAAGCATAATAACACGTTTGAATTGAAAGAAACAGAAATATTCACTTGTCAAGTTTTTATGCGTGCAAAATGCTTTTCAGAGCGAGAGAAGCACTTTTTGACCAACAATGTGATTCTGACCTTTCAATTTTGATATTGCTCAAAACTAATGGAATTCACTCCCAAATGGTGGTTTATGCTTAAATAACCCTTTTGTAAGCATAATAACAAGTTTCCATTGAAAGTAACTGAAATATTCACTTTTCTAGTTTTTATGTGTGCAAAATGCTTTTCAGAGCGAGAGAAGCACTTTTGGACCAACAATGTGATTCTGACCTTTCAATTTTGATATTGCTCAAAACTAATGGAATTCACTCCCAAATGGTGGTTTATGCTTAAATAACCCTTTTGTAAGCATAAATAACACGTTTCCATTGAAAGTAACTGAAATATTCACTTTTCTAGTTTTTATGTGTGCAAAATGCTTTCAGAGCGAGAGAAGCACTTTTGGACCAACAATGTGATTCTGACCTTTCAATTTTGATATTGCTCAAAACTAATGGAATTCACTCCCAAATGGTGGTTTATGCTTAAATAACCCTTTTGTAAGCATAATAACACGTGTCCATTGAAAGAAACAGAAATATTCACTTGTCAAGTTTTTATGCGTGCAAAATGCTTTTCAGAGCGAGAGAAGCACTTTTGGACCAACAATGTGATTCTGACCTTTCAATTTTGATATTGCTCAAAACGAATGGAATTCACTCCCAAATGGTGGTTTATGCTTAAATAACCCTTTTGTAAGCATAATAACACGTTTGAATTGAAAAGAACAGAAATATTCACTTGTCAAGTTTTTATGCGTGCAAAATGCTTTTCAGAGCGAGAGAAGCACTTTTGGACCAACAATGAGATTCTGACCTTTCAATTTTGATATTGCTCAAAACTAATGGAATTCACTCCCAAATGGTGGTTTATGCTTAAATAACCCTTTTGTAAGCATAATAACACGTTTCCATTGAAAGTAACTGAAATATTCACTTTTCTAGTTTTTTATGTGTGCAAAATGCTTTTCAGAGCGAGAGAAGCACTTTTGGACCAACAATGTGATTCTGACCTTTCAATTTTGATATTGCTCAAAACTAATGGAATTCACTCCCAAATGGTGGTTTATGCTTAAATAACCCTTTTGTAAGCATAATAACACGTTTCCATTGAAAGTAACTGAAATATTCACTTTTCTAGTTTTTATGTGTGCAAAATGCTTTTCAGAGCGAGAGAAGCACTTTTGGACCAACAATGTGATTCTGACCTTTCAATTTTGATATTGCTCAAAACTAATGGAATTCACTCCCAAATGGTGGTTTATGCTTAAATAACCCTTTTGTAAGCATAATAACACGTTTCCATTGAAAGTAACTGAAATATTCACTTTTCTAGTTTTTATGTGTGCAAAATGCTTTTCAGAGCGAGAGAAGCACTTTTGGACCAACAATGTGATTCTGACCTTTCAATGTTGATATTGCTCAAAACGAATGGAATTCACTCCAAATGGTGGTTTATGCTTAAATAACCCGTTTTGTAAGCATAATAACACGTTTGAATTGAAAGAAACAGAAATATTCAATTGTCAAGTTTTTATGCGTGCAAAATGCTTTTCAGAGCGAGAGAAGCACTTTTTGACCAACAATGTGATTCTGACCTTTCAATTTTGATATTGCTCAAAACTAATGGAATTCACTCCCAAATGGTGGTTTATGCTTAAATAACCCTTTTGTAAGCATAATAACACGTTTCCATTGAAAGTAACTGAAATATTCACTTTTCTAGTTTTTATGTGTGCAAAATGCTTTTCAGAGCGAGAGAAGCACTTTTGGACCAACAATGTGATTCTGACCTTTCAATTTTGATATTGCTCAAAACTAATGGAATTCACTCCCAAATGGTGGTTTATGCTTAAATAACCCTTTTGTAAGCATAATAACACGTTTCCATTGAAAGTAACTGAAATATTCACTTTTCTAGTTTTTATGTGTGCAAAATGCTTTTCAGAGCGAGAGAAGCACTTTTTGACCAACAATGTGATTCTGACCTTTCAATTTTGTATATTGCTCAAAACTAATGGAATTCACTCCCAAATGGTGGTTTTATGCTTAAATAACCCTTTTGTAAGCATAATAACACGTTTCCATTGAAAGTAACTGAAATATTCACTTTTCTAGTTTTTATGCGTGCAAAATGCTTTTCAGAGCGGAGAGAAGCACTTTTGGACCAACAATGTGATTCTGACCTTTCAATGTTGATATTGCTCAAAACGAATGGAATTCACTCCCAAATGGTGGTTTATGCTTAAATAACCCTTTTGTAAGCATAATAACACGTTTGAATTGAAAGAAACAGAAATATTCACTTGTCAAGTTTTTATGCGTGCAAAATGCTTTTCAGAGCGAGAGAAGCACTTTTTGACCAACAATGGCGAGTCAAACCTTACAATGTTGATATTGCTCAAAACTAATGGAATTCACTCCCAATGGTGGTTTATGCTTAAATAACCCTTTTGTAAGCATAATAACACGTGTCCATTGAAAGAAACAGAAATATTCACTTGTCAAGTTTTTATGCGTGCAAAATGCTTTTCAGAGCGAGAGAAGCACTTTTTGACCAACAATGTGATTCTGACCTTTCAATTTTGATATTGCTCAAAACTAATGGAATTCACTCCCAAATGGTGGTTTATGCTTAAATAACCCCTTTTGTAAGCATAATAACACGTTTCCATTGAAAGTAACTGAAATATTCACTTTTCTAGTTTTTATGTGTGCAAAATGCTTTTCAGAGCGAGAGAAGCACTTTTGGACCAACAATGTGATTCTGACCTTTCAATTTTGATATTGCTCAAAACTAATGGAATTCACTCCCAAATGGTGGTTTATGCTTAAATAACCCTTTTGTAAGCATAATAACACGTTTCCATTGAAAGTAACTGAAATATTCACTTTTCTAGTTTTTATGTGTGCAAAATGCTTTTCAGAGCGAGAGAAGCACTTTTGGACCAACAATGTGATTCTGACCTTTCAATTTTGATATTGCTCAAAACTAATGGAATTCACTCCCAAATGGTGGTTTATGCTTAAATAACCCTTTTGTAAGCATAATAACACGTTTCCATTGAAAGTAACTGAAATATTCACTTTTCTAGTTTTTATGTGTGCAAAATGCTTTTCAGAGCGAGAGAAGCACTTTTTGACCAACAATGTGATTCTGACCTTTCAATTTTGATATTGCTCAAAACTAATGGAATTCACTCCCAAATGGTGGTTTATGCTTAAATAACCCTTTTGTAAGCATAATAACACGTTGCCATTGAAAGTAACTGAAATATTCACTTTTCTAGTTTTTATGTGTGCAAAATGCTTTCAGAGCGAGAGAAGCACTTTTTGACCAACAATGTGATTCTGACCTTACAATGTTGATATTGCTCAAAACTAATGGAATTCACTCCCAAATGGTGGTTTATGCTTAAACAACCCTTTTGTAAGCATAATAACACGTTTGAATTGAAAGAAACAGAAATATTCACTTGTCAAGTTTTTATGCGTGCAAAATGCTTTTCAGAGCGAGAGAAGCACTTTTGGACCAACAATGTGATTCTGACCTTTCAATTTTGATATTGCTCAAAACTAATGGAATTCACTCCCAAATGGTGGTTTATGCTTAAATAACCCTTTTGTAAGCATAATAACACGTTTCCATTGAAAGTAACTGAAATATTCACTTTTCTAGTTTTTATGTGTGCAAAATGCTTTTCAGAGCGAGAGAAGCACTTTTGGACCTACAATGAGATTCTGACCTTTCAATTTTGATATTGCTCAAAACTAATGGAATTCACTCCCAAATGGTGGTTCATGCATAAATAACCCTTTTGTAAGCATAATAACACGTTTCCATTGAAAGTAACTGAAATATTCACTTTTCTAGTTTTTATGTGTGCAAAATGCTTTTCAGAGCGAGAGAAGCACTTTTGGACCAACAATGTGATTCTGACCTTTCAATTTTGATATTGCTCAAAACTAATGGAATTCACTCCCAAATGGTGGTTTATGCTTAAATAACCCTTTTGTAAGCATAATAACACGTTTCCATTGAAAGTAACTGAAATATTCACTTTTCTAGTTTTTATGTGTGCAAAATGCTTTTCAGAGCGAGAGAAGCACTTGTGGACCAACAATGTGATTCTGACCTTTCAATGTTGATATTGCTCAAAACGAATGGAATTCACTCCCAAATGGTGGTTTATGCTTAAATAACCCTTTTGTAAGCATAATAACACGTTTGAATTGAAAGAAACAGAAATATTCAATTGTCAAGTTTTTATGCGTGCAAAATGCTTTTCAGAGCGAGAGAAGCACTTTTTGACCAACAATGTGATTCTGACCTTTCAATTTTGATATTGCTCAAAACTAATGGAATTCACTCCCAAATGGTGGTTTATGCTTAAATAACCCTTTTGTAAGCATAATAACACGTTTCCATTGAAAGTAACTGAAATATTCACTTTTCTAGTTTTTATGTGTGCAAAATGCTTTTCAGAGCGAGAGAAGCACTTTTGGACCAACAATGTGATTCTGACCTTTCAATTTTGATATTGCTCAAAACTAATGGAATTCACTCCCAAATGGTGGTTTATGCTTAAATAACCCTTTTGTAAGCATAATAACACGTTTCCATTGAAAGTAACTGAAATATTCACTTTTCTAGTTTTTATGTGTGCAAAATGCTTTTCAGAGCGAGAGAAGCACTTTTTGACCAACAATGTGATTCTGACCTTTCAATTTTTATATTGCTCAAAACTAATGGAATTCACTCCCAAATGGTGGTTTATGCTTAAATAACCCTTTTGTAAGCATAATAACACGTTTCCATTGAAAGTAACTGAAATATTCACTTTTCTAGTTTTTATGCGTGCAAAATGCTTTTCAGAGCGAGAGAAGCACTTTTGGACCAACAATGTGATTCTGACCTTTCAATGTTGATATTGCTCAAAACGAATGGAATTCACTCCCAAATGGTGGTTTATGCTTAAATAACCCTTTTGTAAGCATAATAACACGTTTGAATTGAAAGAAACAGAAATATTCACTTGTCAAGTTTTTATGCGTGCAAAATGCTTTTCAGAGCGAGAGAAGCACTTTTTGACCAACAATGCGATTCAAACCTTACAATGTTGATATTGCTCAAAACTAATGGAATTCACTCCCAAATGGTGGTTTATGCTTAAATAACCCTTTTGTAAGCATAATAACACGTGTCCATTGAAAGAAACAGAAATATTCACTTGTCAAGTTTTTATGCGTGCAAAATGCTTTTCAGAGCGAGAGAAGCACTTTTTGACCAACAATGTGATTCTGACCTTTCAATTTTGATATTGCTCAAAACTAATGGAATTCACTCCCAAATGGTGGTTTATGCTTAAATAACCCTTTTGTAAGCATAATAACACGTTTCCATTGAAAGTAACTGAAATATTCACTTTTCTAGTTTTTATGTGTGCAAAATGCTTTTCAGAGCGAGAGAAGCACTTTTGGACCAACAATGTGATTCTGACCTTTCAATTTTGATATTGCTCAAAACTAATGGAATTCACTCCCAAATGGTGGTTTATGCTTAAATAACCCTTTTGTAAGCATAATAACACGTTTCCATTGAAAGTAACTGAAATATTCACTTTTCTAGTTTTTATGTGTGCAAAATGCTTTTCAGAGCGAGAGAAGCACTTTTGGACCAACAATGTGATTCTGACCTTTCAATTTTGATATTGCTCAAAACTAATGGAATTCACTCCCAAATGGTGGTTTATGCTTAAATAACCCTTTTGTAAGCATAATAACACGTTTCCATTGAAAGTAACTGAAATATTCACTTTTCTAGTTTTTATGTGTGCAAAATGCTTTTCAGAGCGAGAGAAGCACTTTTTGACCAACAATGTGATTCTGACCTTTCAATTTTGATATTGCTCAAAACTAATGGAATTCACTCCCAAATGGTGGTTTATGCTTAAATAACCCTTTTGTAAGCATAATAACACGTTGCCATTGAAAGTAACTGAAATATTCACTTTTCTAGTTTTTATGTGTGCAAAATGCTTTCAGAGCGAGAGAAGCACTTTTTGACCAACAATGTGATTCTGACCTTACAATGTTGATATTGCTCAAAACTAATGGAATTCACTCCCAAATGGTGGTTTATGCTTAAATAACCCTTTTGTAAGCATAATAACACGTTTGAATTGAAAGAAACAGAAATATTCACTTGTCAAGTTTTTATGTGTGCAAAATGCTTTTCAGAGCGAGAGAAGCACTTTTTGACCAACAATGTGATTCTGACCTTTCAATTTTGATATTGCTCAAAACTAATGGAATTCACTCCCAAATGGTGGTTTATG
Organism: Pollachius pollachius; assembly: GCF_949987615.1. Taxonomy (NCBI): domain Eukaryota; kingdom Metazoa; phylum Chordata; class Actinopteri; order Gadiformes; family Gadidae; genus Pollachius; species Pollachius pollachius. The sequence continues at coordinate 7,183 of NW_027641351.1, forward strand.
CTTAAATAACCCTTTTGTAAGCATAATAACACGTTTCCATTGAAAGTAACTGAAATATTCACTTTTCTAGTTTTTATGTGTGCAAAATGCTTTTCAGAGCGAGAGAAGCACTTTTGGACCAACAATGTGATTCTGACCTTTCAATTTTGATATTGCTCAAAACTAATGGAATTCACTCCCAAATGGTGGTTTATGCTTAAATAACCCTTTTGTAAGCATAATAACACGTTTCCATTGAAAGTAACTGAAATATTCACTTTTCTAGTTTTTATGTGTGCAAAATGCTTTTCAGAGCGAGAGAAGCACTTTTGGACCAACAATGTGATTCTGACCTTTCAATTTTGATATTGCTCAAAACGAATGGAATTCACTCCCAAATGGTGGTTTATGCTTAAATAACCCTTTTGTAAGCATAATAACACGTTTGAATTGAAAGAAACAGAAATATTCACTTGTCAAGTTTTTATGCGTGCAAAATGCTTTTCAGAGCGAGAGAAGCACTTTTGGACCAACAATGAGATTCTGACCTTTCAATTTTGATATTGCTCAAAACTAATGGAATTCACTCCCAAATGGTGGTTTATGCTTAAATAACCCTTTTGTAAGCATAATAACACGTTTCCATTGAAAGTAACTGAAATATTCACTTTTCTAGTTTTTATGTGTGCAAAATGCTTTTCAGAGCGAGAGAAGCACTTTTGGACCAACAATGTGATTCTGACCTTTCAATTTTGATATTGCTCAAAACTAATGGAATTCACTCCCAAATGGTGGTTTATGCTTAAATAACCCTTTTGTAAGCATAATAACACGTTTCCATTGAAAGTAACTGAAATATTCACTTTTCTAGTTTTTATGTGTGCAAAATGCTTTTCAGAGCGAGAGAAGCACTTTTGGACCAACAATGTGATTCTGACCTTTCAATTTTGATATTGCTCAAAACTAATGGAATTCACTCCCAAATGGTGGTTTATGCTTAAATAACCCTTTTGTAAGCATAATAACACGTTTCCATTGAAAGTAACTGAAATATTCACTTTTCTAGTTTTTATGTGTGCAAAATGCTTTTCAGAGCGAGAGAAGCACTTTTGGACCAACAATGTGATTCTGACCTTTCAATGTTGATATTGCTCAAAACGAATGGAATTCACTCCCAAATGGTGGTTTATGCTTAAATAACCCTTTTGTAAGCATAATAACACGTTTGAATTGAAAGAAACAGAAATATTCAATTGTCAAGTTTTTATGCGTGCAAAATGCTTTTCAGAGCGAGAGAAGCACTTTTTGACCAACAATGTGATTCTGACCTTTCAATTTTGATATTGCTCAAAACTAATGGAATTCACTCCCAAATGGTGGTTTATGCTTAAATAACCCTTTTGTAAGCATAATAACACGTTTCCATTGAAAGTAACTGAAATATTCACTTTTCTAGTTTTTATGTGTGCAAAATGCTTTTCAGAGCGAGAGAAGCACTTTTGGACCAACAATGTGATTCTGACCTTTCAATTTTGATATTGCTCAAAACTAATGGAATTCACTCCCAAATGGTGGTTTATGCTTAAATAACCCTTTTGTAAGCATAATAACACGTTTCCATTGAAAGTAACTGAAATATTCACTTTTCTAGTTTTTATGTGTGCAAAATGCTTTTCAGAGCGAGAGAAGCACTTTTTGACCAACAATGTGATTCTGACCTTTCAATTTTTATATTGCTCAAAACTAATGGAATTCACTCCCAAATGGTGGTTTATGCTTAAATAACCCTTTTGTAAGCATAATAACACGTTTCCATTGAAAGTAACTGAAATATTCACTTTTCTAGTTTTTATGCGTGCAAAATGCTTTTCAGAGCGAGAGAAGCACTTTTGGACCAACAATGTGATTCTGACCTTTCAATGTTGATATTGCTCAAAACGAATGGAATTCACTCCCAAATGGTGGTTTATGCTTAAATAACCCTTTTGTAAGCATAATAACACGTTTGAATTGAAAGAAACAGAAATATTCACTTGTCAAGTTTTTATGCGTGCAAAATGCTTTTCAGAGCGAGAGAAGCACTTTTTGACCAACAATGCGATTCAAACCTTACAATGTTGATATTGCTCAAAACTAATGGAATTCACTCCCAAATGGTGGTTTATGCTTAAATAACCCTTTTGTAAGCATAATAACACGTGTCCATTGAAAGAAACAGAAATATTCACTTGTCAAGTTTTTATGCGTGCAAAATGCTTTTCAGAGCGAGAGAAGCACTTTTGGACCAACAATGTGATTCTGACCTTTCAATTTTGATATTGCTCAAAACTAATGGAATTCACTCCCAAATGGTGGTTTATGCTTAAATAACCCTTTTGTAAGCATAATAACACGTTTCCATTGAAAGTAACTGAAATATTCACTTTTCTAGTTTTTATGTGTGCAAAATGCTTTTCAGAGCGAGAGAAGCACTTTTGGACCAACAATGTGATTCTGACCTTTCAATTTTGATATTGCTCAAAACTAATGGAATTCACTCCCAAATGGTGGTTTATGCTTAAATAACCCTTTTGTAAGCATAATAACACGTTTCCATTGAAAGTAACTGAAATATTCACTTTTCTAGTTTTTATGTGTGCAAAATGCTTTTCAGAGCGAGAGAAGCACTTTTGGACCAACAATGTGATTCTGACCTTTCAATTTTGATATTGCTCAAAACTAATGGAATTCACTCCCAAATGGTGGTTTATGCTTAAATAACCCTTTTGTAAGCATAATAACACGTTTCCATTGAAAGTAACTGAAATATTCACTTTTCTAGTTTTTATGTGTGCAAAATGCTTTTCAGAGCGAGAGAAGCACTTTTTGACCAACAATGTGATTCTGACCTTTCAATTTTGATATTGCTCAAAACTAATGGAATTCACTCCCAAATGGTGGTTTATGCTTAAATAACCCTTTTGTAAGCATAATAACACGTTGCCATTGAAAGTAACTGAAATATTCACTTTTCTAGTTTTTATGTGTGCAAAATGCTTTCAGAGCGAGAGAAGCACTTTTTGACCAACAATGTGATTCTGACCTTACAATGTTGATATTGCTCAAAACTAATGGAATTCACTCCCAAATGGTGGTTTATGCTTAAATAACCCTTTTGTAAGCATAATAACACGTTTGAATTGAAAGAAACAGAAATATTCACTTGTCAAGTTTTTATGCGTGCAAAATGCTTTTCAGAGCGAGAGAAGCACTTTTGGACCAACAATGTGATTCTGACCTTTCAATTTTGATATTGCTCAAAACTAATGGAATTCACTCCCAAATGGTGGTTTATGCTTAAATAACCCTTTTGTAAGCATAATAACACGTTTCCATTGAAAGTAACTGAAATATTCACTTTTCTAGTTTTTATGTGTGCAAAATGCTTTTCAGAGCGAGAGAAGCACTTTTGGACCAACAATGAGATTCTGACCTTTCAATTTTGATATTGCTCAAAACTAATGGAATTCACTCCCAAATGGTGGTTTATGCATAAATAACCCTTTTGTAAGCATAATAACACGTTTCCATTGAAAGTAACTGAAATATTCACTTTTCTAGTTTTTATGTGTGCAAAATGCTTTTCAGAGCGAGAGAAGCACTTTTGGACCAACAATGTGATTCTGACCTTTCAATTTTGATATTGCTCAAAACTAATGGAATTCACTCCCAAATGGTGGTTTATGCTTAAATAACCCTTTTGTAAGCATAATAACACGTTTCCATTGAAAGTAACTGAAATATTCACTTTTCTAGTTTTTATGTGTGCAAAATGCTTTTCAGAGCGAGAGAAGCACTTGTGGACCAACAATGTGATTCTGACCTTTCAATGTTGATATTGCTCAAAACGAATGGAATTCACTCCCAAATGGTGGTTTATGCTTAAATAACCCTTTTGTAAGCATAATAACACGTTTGAATTGAAAGAAACAGAAATATTCAATTGTCAAGTTTTTATGCGTGCAAAATGCTTTTCAGAGCGAGAGAAGCACTTTTTGACCAACAATGTGATTCTGACCTTTCAATTTTGATATTGCTCAAAACTAATGGAATTCACTCCCAAATGGTGGTTTATGCTTAAATAACCCTTTTGTAAGCATAATAACACGTGTCCATTGAAAGAAACAGAAATATTCACTTGTCAAGTTTTTATGCGTGCAAAATGCTTTTCAGAGCGAGAGAAGCACTTTTGGACCAACAATGTGATTCTGACCTTTCAATTTTGATATTGCTCAAAACTAATGGAATTCACTCCCAAATGGTGGTTTATGCTTAAATAACCCTTTTGTAAGCATAATAACACGTTTCCATTGAAAGTAACTGAAATATTCACTTTTCTAGTTTTTATGTGTGCAAAATGCTTTTCAGAGCGAGAGAAGCACTTTTGGACCAACAATGTGATTCTGACCTTTCAATTTTGATATTGCTCAAAACTAATGGAATTCACTCCCAAATGGTGGTTTATGCTTAAATAACCCTTTTGTAAGCATAATAACACGTTTCCATTGAAAGTAACTGAAATATTCACTTTTCTAGTTTTTATGTGTGCAAAATGCTTTTCAGAGCGAGAGAAGCACTTTTGGACCAACAATGTGATTCTGACCTTTCAATTTTGATATTGCTCAAAACTAATGGAATTCACTCCCAAATGGTGGTTTATGCTTAAATAACCCTTTTGTAAGCATAATAACACGTTTCCATTGAAAGTAACTGAAATATTCACTTTTCTAGTTTTTATGTGTGCAAAATGCTTTTCAGAGCGAGAGAAGCACTTTTTGACCAACAATGTGATTCTGACCTTTCAATTTTGATATTGCTCAAAACTAATGGAATTCACTCCCAAATGGTGGTTTATGCTTAAATAACCCTTTTGTAAGCATAATAACACGTTGCCATTGAAAGTAACTGAAATATTCACTTTTCTAGTTTTTATGTGTGCAAAATGCTTTCAGAGCGAGAGAAGCACTTTTTGACCAACAATGTGATTCTGACCTTACAATGTTGATATTGCTCAAAACTAATGGAATTCACTCCCAAATGGTGGTTTATGCTTAAATAACCCTTTTGTAAGCATAATAACACGTTTGAATTGAAAGAAACAGAAATATTCACTTGTCAAGTTTTTATGCGTGCAAAATGCTTTTCAGAGCGAGAGAAGCACTTTTGGACCAACAATGTGATTCTGACCTTTCAATTTTGATATTGCTCAAAACTAATGGAATTCACTCCCAAATGGTGGTTTATGCTTAAATAACCCTTTTGTAAGCATAATAACACGTTTCCATTGAAAGTAACTGAAATATTCACTTTTCTAGTTTTTATGTGTGCAAAATGCTTTTCAGAGCGAGAGAAGCACTTTTGGACCAACAATGAGATTCTGACCTTTCAATTTTGATATTGCTCAAAACTAATGGAATTCACTCCCAAATGGTGGTTTATGCATAAATAACCCTTTTGTAAGCATAATAACACGTTTCCATTGAAAGTAACTGAAATATTCACTTTTCTAGTTTTTATGTGTGCAAAATGCTTTTCAGAGCGAGAGAAGCACTTTTGGACCAACAATGTGATTCTGACCTTTCAATTTTGATATTGCTCAAAACTAATGGAATTCACTCCCAAATGGTGGTTTATGCTTAAATAACCCTTTTGTAAGCATAATAACACGTTTCCATTGAAAGTAACTGAAATATTCACTTTTCTAGTTTTTATGTGTGCAAAATGCTTTTCAGAGCGAGAGAAGCACTTGTGGACCAACAATGTGATTCTGACCTTTCAATGTTGATATTGCTCAAAACGAATGGAATTCACTCCCAAATGGTGGTTTATGCTTAAATAACCCTTTTGTAAGCATAATAACACGTTTGAATTGAAAGAAACAGAAATATTCAATTGTCAAGTTTTTATGCGTGCAAAATGCTTTTCAGAGCGAGAGAAGCACTTTTTGAACCAACAATGTGATTCTGACCTTTCAATTTTGATATTGCTCAAAACTAATGGAATTCACTCCCAAATGGTGGTTTATGCTTAAATAACCCTTTTGTAAGCATAATAACACGTTTCCATTGAAAGTAACTGAAATATTCACTTTTCTAGTTTTTATGTGTGCAAAATGCTTTTCAGAGCGAGAGAAGCACTTTTGGACCAACAATGTGATTCTGACCTTTCAATTTTGATATTGCTCAAAACTAATGGAATTCACTCCCAAATGGTGGTTTATGCTTAAATAACCCTTTTGTAAGCATAATAACACGTTTCCATTGAAAGTAACTGAAATATTCACTTTTCTAGTTTTTATGTGTGCAAAATGCTTTTCAGAGCGAGAGAAGCACTTTTTGACCAACAATGTGATTCTGACCTTTCAATTTTTATATTGCTCAAAACTAATGGAATTCACTCCCAAATGGTGGTTTATGCTTAAATAACCCTTTTGTAAGCATAATAACACGTTTCCATTGAAAGTAACTGAAATATTCACTTTTCTAGTTTTTATGCGTGCAAAATGCTTTTCAGAGCGAGAGAAGCACTTTTGGACCAACAATGTGATTCTGACCTTTCAATGTTGATATTGCTCAAAACGAATGGAATTCACTCCCAAATGGTGGTTTATGCTTAAATAACCCTTTTGTAAGCATAATAACACGTTTGAATTGAAAGAAACAGAAATATTCACTTGTCAAGTTTTTATGCGTGCAAAATGCTTTTCAGAGCGAGAGAAGCACTTTTTGACCAACAATGCGATTCAAACCTTACAATGTTGATATTGCTCAAAACTAATGGAATTCACTCCCAAATGGTGGTTTATGCTTAAATAACCCTTTTGTAAGCATAATAACACGTGTCCATTGAAAGAAACAGAAATATTCACTTGTCAAGTTTTTATGCGTGCAAAATGCTTTTCAGAGCGAGAGAAGCACTTTTTGACCAACAATGTGATTCTGACCTTTCAATTTTGATATTGCTCAAAACTAATGGAATTCACTCCCAAATGGTGGTTTATGCTTAAATAACCCTTTTGTAAGCATAATAACACGTTTCCATTGAAAGTAACTGAAATATTCACTTTTCTAGTTTTTATGTGTGCAAAATGCTTTTCAGAGCGAGAGAAGCACTTTTGGACCAACAATGTGATTCTGACCTTTCAATTTTGATATTGCTCAAAACTAATGGAATTCACTCCCAAATGGTGGTTTATGCTTAAATAACCCTTTTGTAAGCATAATAACACGTTTCCATTGAAAGTAACTGAAATATTCACTTTTCTAGTTTTTATGTGTGCAAAATGCTTTTCAGAGCGAGAGAAGCACTTTTGGACCAACAATGTGATTCTGACCTTTCAATTTTGATATTGCTCAAAACTAATGGAATTCACTCCCAAATGGTGGTTTATGCTTAAATAACCCTTTTGTAAGCATAATAACACGTTTCCATTGAAAGTAACTGAAATATTCACTTTTCTAGTTTTTATGTGTGCAAAATGCTTTTCAGAGCGAGAGAAGCACTTTTTGACCAACAATGTGATTCTGACCTTTCAATTTTGATATTGCTCAAAACTAATGGAATTCACTCCCAAATGGTGGTTTATGCTTAAATAACCCTTTTGTAAGCATAATAACACGTTGCCATTGAAAGTAACTGAAATATTCACTTTTCTAGTTTTTATGTGTGCAAAATGCTTTCAGAGCGAGAGAAGCACTTTTTGACCAACAATGTGATTCTGACCTTACAATGTTGATATTGCTCAAAACTAATGGAATTCACTCCCAAATGGTGGTTTATGCTTAAATAACCCTTTTGTAAGCATAATAACACGTTTGAATTGAAAGAAACAGAAATATTCACTTGTCAAGTTTTTATGCGTGCAAAATGCTTTTCAGAGCGAGAGAAGCACTTTTTGACCAACAATGTGATTCTGACCTTTCAATTTTGATATTGCTCAAAACTAATGGAATTCACTCCAAATGGTGGTTTATGCTTAAATAACCCTTTTGTAAGCATAATAACACGTTTCCATTGAAAGTAACTGAAATATTCACTTTTCTAGTTTTTATGTGTGCAAAATGCTTTTCAGAGCGAGAGAAGCACTTTTGGACCAACAATGTGATTCTGACCTTTCAATTTTGATATTGCTCAAAACTAATGGAATTCACTCCCAAATGGTGGTTTATGCTTAAATAACCCTTTTGTAAGCATAATAACACGTTTCCATTGAAAGTAACTGAAATATTCACTTTTCTAGTTTTTATGTGTGCAAAATGCTTTTCAGAGCGAGAGAAGCACTTTTTGACCAACAATGTGATTCTGACCTTTCAATTTTTATATTGCTCAAAACTAATGGAATTCACTCCCAAATGGTGGTTTATGCTTAAATAACCCTTTTGTAAGCATAATAACACGTTTCCATTGAAAGTAACTGAAATATTCACTTTTCTAGTTTTTATGCGTGCAAAATGCTTTTCAGAGCGAGAGAAGCACTTTTGGACCAACAATGTGATTCTGACCTTTTCAATGTTGATATTGCTCAAAACGAATGGAATTCACTCCCAAATGGTGGTTTATGCTTAAATAACCCTTTTGTAAGCATAATAACACGTTTGAATTGAAAGAAACAGAAATATTCACTTGTCAAGTTTTTATGCGTGCAAAATGCTTTTCAGAGCGAGAGAAGCACTTTTTGACCAACAATGCGATTCAAACCTTACAATGTTGATATTGCTCAAAACTAATGGAATTCACTCCCAAATGGTGGTTTATGCTTAAATAACCCTTTTGTAAGCATAATAACACGTGTCCATTGAAAGAAACAGAAATATTCACTTGTCAAGTTTTTATGCGTGCAAATGCTTTTCAGAGCGAGAGAAGCACTTTTTGACCAACAATGTGATTCTGACCTTTCAATTTTGATATTGCTCAAAACTAATGGAATTCACTCCCAAATGGTGGTTTATGCTTAAATAACCCTTTTGTAAGCATAATAACACGTTTCCATTGAAAGTAACTGAAATATTCACTTTTCTAGTTTTTATGTGTGCAAAATGCTTTTCAGAGCGAGAGAAGCACTTTTGGACCAACAATGTGATTCTGACCTTTCAATTTTGATATTGCTCAAAACTAATGGAATTCACTCCCAAATGGTGGTTTATGCTTAAATAACCCTTTTGTAAGCATAATAACACGTTTCCATTGAAAGTAACTGAAATATTCACTTTTCTAGTTTTTATGTGTGCAAAATGCTTTTCAGAGCGAGAGAAGCACTTTTGGACCAACAATGTGATTCTGACCTTTCAATTTTGATATTGCTCAAAACTATGGAATTCACTCCCAAATGGTGGTTTATGCTTAAATAACCCTTTTGTAAGCATAATAACACGTTTCCATTGAAAGTAACTGAAATATTCACTTTTCTAGTTTTTATGTGTGCAAAATGCTTTTCAGAGCGAGAGAAGCACTTTTTGACCAACAATGTGATTCTGACCTTTCAATTTTGATATTGCTCAAAACTAATGGAATTCACTCCCAAATGGTGGTTTATGCTTAAATAACCCTTTTGTAAGCATAATAACACGTTGCCATTGAAAGTAACTGAAATATTCACTTTTCTAGTTTTTATGTGTGCAAAATGCTTTCAGAGCGAGAGAAGCACTTTTGACCAACAATGTGATTCTGACCTTACAATGTTGATATTGCTCAAAACTAATGGAATTCACTCCCAAATGGTGGTTTATGCTTAAATAACCCTTTTGTAAGCATAATAACACGTTTGAATTGAAAGAAACAGAAATATTCACTTGTCAAGTTTTTATGCGTGCAAAATGCTTTTCAGAGCGAGAGAAGCACTTTTTGACCAACAATGTGATTCTGACCTTTCAATTTTGATATTGCTCAAAACTAATGGAATTCACTCCCAAATGGTGGTTTATGCTTAAATAACCCTTTTGTAAGCATAATAACACGTTTCCATTGAAAGTAACTGAAATATTCACTTTTCTAGTTTTTATGTGTGCAAAATGCTTTTCAGAGCGAGAGAAGCACTTTTGGACCAACAATGTGATTCTGACCTTTCAATTTTGATATTGCTCAAAACTAATGGAATTCACTCCCAAATGGTGGTTTATGCTTAAATAACCCTTTTGTAAGCATAATAACACGTTTCCATTGAAAGTAACTGAAATATTCACTTTTCTAGTTTTTATGTGTGCAAATGCTTTTCAGAGCGAGAGAAGCACTTTTGGACCAACAATGTGATTCTGACCTTTCAATTTTGATATTGCTCAAAACTAATGGAATTCACTCCCAAATGGTGGTTTATGCTTAAATAACCCTTTTGTAAGCATAATAACACGTTTCCATTGAAAGTAACTGAAATATTCACTTTTCTAGTTTTTATGTGTGCAAAATGCTTTTCAGAGCGAGAGAAGCACTTTTGGACCAACAATGTGATTCTGACCTTTCAATGTTGATATTGCTCAAAACGAATGGAATTCACTCCCAAATGGTGGTTTATGCTTAAATAACCCTTTTGTAAGCATAATAACACGTTTGAATTGAAAGAAACAGAAATATTCACTTGTCAAGTTTTTATGCGTGCAAAATGCTTTTCAGAGCGAGAGAAGCACTTTTTGACCAACAATGTGATTCTGACCTTACAATGTTGATATTGCTCAAAACTAATGGAATTCACTCCCAAATGGTGGTTTATGCTTAAATAACCCCTTTTGTAAGCATAATAACACGTGTCCATTGAAAGAAACAGAAATATTCACTTGTCAAGTTTTTATGCGTGCAAAATGCTTTTCAGAGCGAGAGAAGCACTTTTGGACCAACAATGTGATTCTGACCTTTCAATTTTGATATTGCTCAAAACTAATGGAATTCACTCCCAAATGGTGGTTTATGCTTAAATAACCCTTTTGTAAGCATAATAACACGTTTCCATTGAAAGTAACTGAAATATTCACTTTTCTAGTTTTTATGTGTGCAAAATGCTTTTCAGAGCGAGAGAAGCACTTTTGGACCAACAATGTGATTCTGACCTTTCAATTTTGATATTGCTCAAAACTAATGGAATTCACTCCCAAATGGTGGTTTATGCTTAAATAACCCTTTTGTAAGCATAATAACACGTTTCCATTGAAAGTAACTGAAATATTCACTTTTCTAGTTTTTATGTGTGCAAAATGCTTTTCAGAGCGAGAGAAGCACTTTTGGACCAACAATGTGATTCTGACCTTTCAATTTTGATATTGCTCAAAACTAATGGAATTCACTCCCAAATGGTGGTTTATGCTTAAATAACCCTTTTGTAAGCATAATAACACGTTTCCATTGAAAGTAACTGAAATATTCACTTTTCTAGTTTTTATGTGTGCAAAATGCTTTCAGAGCGAGAGAAGCACTTTTGGACCAACAATGTGATTCTGACCTTTCAATGTTGATGTTGCTCAAAACGAATGGAATTCACTCCCAAATGGTGGTTTATGCTTAAATAACCCTTTTGTAAGCATAATAACACGTGTCCATTGAAGAAACAGAAATATTCACTTGTCAAGTTTTTATGCGTGCAAAATGCTTTTCAGAGCGAGAGAAGCACTTTTTGACCAACAATGTGATTCTGACCTTTCAATTTTGATATTGCTCAAAACTAATGGAATTCACTCCAAATGGTGGTTTATGCTTAAATAACCCTTTTGTAAGCATAATAACACGTTTCCATTGAAAGTAACTGAAATATTCACTTTTCTAGTTTTTATGTGTGCAAAATGCTTTTCAGAGCGAGAGAAGCACTTTTTGACCAACAATGTGATTCTGACCTTTCAATTTTGATATTGCTCAAAACTAATGGAATTCACTCCCAAATGGTGGTTTATGCTTAAATAACCCTTTTGTAAGCATAATAACACGTTTCCATTGAAAGTAACTGAAATATTCACTTTTCTAGTTTTTATGTGTGCAAAATGCTTTTCAGAGCGAGAGAAGCACTTTTTTACCAACAATGTGATTCTGACCTTTCAATTTTGATATTGCTCAAAACTAATGGAATTCACTCCCAAATGGTGGTTTATGCTTAAATAACCCTTTTGTAAGCATAATAACACGTTTCCATTGAAAGTAACTGAAATATTCACTTTTCTAGTTTTTATGTGTGCAAAATGCTTTTCAGAGCGAGAGAAGCACTTTTGGACCAACAATGTGATTCTGACCTTTCAATGTTGATATTGCTCAAAACTAATGGAATTCACTCCCAAATGGTGGTTTATGCTTAAATAACCCTTTTGTAAGCATAATAACACGTTTGAATTGAAAGAAACAGAAATATTCACTTGTCAAGTTTTTATGCGTGCAAAATGCTTTTCAGAGCGAGAGAAGCACTTTTTGACCAACAATGCGATTCAAACCTTACAATGTTGATATTGCTCAAAACTAATGGAATTCACTCCCAAATGGTGGTTTATGCTTAAATAACCCTTTTGTAAGCATAATAACACGTGTCCATTGAAAGAAACAGAAATATTCACTTGTCAAGTTTTTATGCGTGCAAAATGCTTTTCAGAGCGAGAGAAGCACTTTTGGACCAACAATGTGATTCTGACCTTTCAATTTTGATATTGCTCAAAACTAATGGAATTCACTCCCAAATGGTGGTTTATGCTTAAATAACCCTTTTGTAAGCATAATAACACGTTTCCATTGAAAGTAACTGAAATATTCACTTTTCTAGTTTTTATGTGTGCAAAATGCTTTTCAGAGCGAGATAAGCACTTTTGGACCAACAATGTGATTCTGACCTTTCAATTTTGATATTGCTCAAAACTAATGGAATTCACTCCCAAATGGTGGTTTATGCTTAAATAACCCTTTTGTAAGCATAATAACACGTTTCCATTGAAAGTAACTGAAATATTCACTTTTCTAGTTTTTATGTGTGCAAAATGCTTTTCAGAGCGAGAGAAGCACTTTTGGACCAACAATGTGATTCTGACCTTTCAATGTTGATATTGCTCAAAACTAATGGAATTCACTCCCAAATGGTGGTTTATGCTTAAATAACCCTTTTGTAAGCATAATAACACGTTTGAATTGAAAGAAACAGAAATATTCACTTGTCAAGTTTTTATGCGTGCAAAATGCTTTTCAGAGCGAGAGAAGCACTTTTTGACCAACAATGCGATTCAAACCTTACAATGTTGATATTGCTCAAAACTAATGGAATTCACTCCCAAATGGTGGTTTATGCTTAAATAACCCTTTTGTAAGCATAATAACACGTGTCCATTGAAAGAAACAGAAATATTCACTTGTCAAGTTTTTATGCGTGCAAAATGCTTTTCAGAGCGAGAGAAGCACTTTTGGACCAACAATGTGATTCTGACCTTTCAATTTTGATATTGCTCAAAACTAATGGAATTCACTCCCAAATGGTGGTTTATGCTTAAATAACCCTTTTGTAAGCATAATAACACGTTTCCATTGAAAGTAACTGAAATATTCACTTTTCTAGTTTTTATGTGTGCAAAATGCTTTTCAGAGCGAGATAAGCACTTTTGGACCAACAATGTGATTCTGACCTTTCAATTTTGATATTGCTCAAAACTAATGGAATTCACTCCCAAATGGTGGTTTATGCTTAAATAACCCTTTTGTAAGCATAATAACACGTTTCCATTGAAAGTAACTGAAATATTCACTTTTCTAGTTTTTATGTGTGCAAAATGCTTTTCAGAGCGAGAGAAGCACTTTTGGACCAACAATGTGATTCTGACCTTTCAATTTTGATATTGCTCAAAACTAATGGAATTCACTCCCAAATGGTGGTTTATGCTTAAATAACCCTTTTGTAAGCATAATAACACGTTTCCATTGAAAGTAACTGAAATATTCACTTTTCTAGTTTTTATGTGTGCAAAATGCTTTTCAGAGCGAGAGAAGCACTTTTGGACCAACAATGTGATTCTGACCTTTCAATTTTGATATTGCTCAAAACTAATGGAATTCACTCCCAAATGGTGGTTTATGCTTAAATAACCCTTTTGTAAGCATAATAACACGTTTCCATTGAAAGTAACTGAAATATTCACTTTTCTAGTTTTTATGTGTGCAAAATGCTTTTCAGAGCGAGAGAAGCACTTTTGGACCAACAATGTGATTCTGACCTTTCAATGTTGATATTGCTCAAAACGAATGGAATTATCTCCCAAATGGTGGTTTATGCTTAAATAACCCTTTTGTAAGCATAATAACACGTTTGAATTGAAAGAAACAGAAATATTCAATTGTCAAGTTTTTATGCGTGCAAAATGCTTTTCAGAGCGAGAGAAGCACTTTTTGACCAACAATGTGATTCTGACCTTTCAATTTTGATATTGCTCAAAACTAATGGAATTCACTCCCAAATGGTGGTTTATGCTTAAATAACCCTTTTGTAAGCATAATAACACGTTTCCATTGAAAGTAACTGAAATATTCACTTTTCTAGTTTTTATGTGTGCAAAATGCTTTTCAGAGCGAGAGAAGCACTTTTGGACCAACAATGTGATTCTGACCTTTCAATTTTGATATTGCTCAAAACTAATGGAATTCACTCCCAAATGGTGGTTTATGCTTAAATAACCCTTTTGTAAGCATAATAACACGTTTCCATTGAAAGTAACTGAAATATTCACTTTTCTAGTTTTTATGTGTGCAAAATGCTTTTCAGAGCGAGAGAAGCACTTTTTGACCAACAATGTGATTCTGACCTTTCAATTTTGATATTGCTCAAAACTAATGGAATTCACTCCCAAATGGTGGTTTATGCTTAAATAACCCTTTTGTAAGCATAATAACACGTTTCCATTGAAAGTAACTGAAATATTCACTTTTCTAGTTTTTATGTGTGCAAAATGCTTTTCAGAGCGAGAGAAGCACTTTTGGACCAACAATGTGATTCTGACCTTTCAATGTTGATATTGCTCAAAACTAATGGAATTCACTCCCAAATGGTGGTTTATGCTTAAATAACCCTTTTGTAAGCATAATAACACGTTTGAATTGAAAGAAACAGAAATATTCACTTGTCAAGTTTTTATGCGTGCAAAATGCTTTTCAGAGCGAGAGAAGCACTTTTTGACCAACAATGCGATTCAAACCTTACAATGTTGATATTGCTCAAAACTAATGGAATTCACTCCCAAATGGTGGTTTATGCTTAAATAACCCTTTTGTAAGCATAATAACACGTTTGAATTGAAAGAAACAGAAATATTCACTTGTCAAGTTTTTATGCGTGCAAAATGCTTTTCAGAGCGAGAGAAGCACTTTTTGACCAACAATGTGATTCTGACCTTTCAATTTTGATATTGCTCAAAACTAATGGAATTCACTCCCAAATGGTGGTTTATGCTTAAATAACCCTTTTGTAAGCATAATAACACGTTTCCATTGAAAGTAACTGAAATATTCACTTTTCTAGTTTTTATGTGTGCAAAATGCTTTTCAGAGCGAGAGAAGCACTTTTTGACCAACAATGTGATTCTGACCTTTCAATTTTGATATTGCTCAAAACTAATGGAATTCACTCCCAAATGGTGGTTTATGCTTAAATAACCCTTTTGTAAGCATAATAACACGTTTCCATTGAAAGTAACTGAAATATTCACTTTTCTAGTTTTTATGTGTGCAAAATGCTTTTCAGAGCGAGAGAAGCACTTTTTGACCAACAATGTGATTCTGACCTTTCAATTTTGATATTGCTCAAAACTAATGGAATTCACTCCCAAATGGTGGTTTATGCTTAAATAACCCTTTTGTAAGCATAATAACACGTTTCCATTGAAAGTAACTGAAATATTCACTTTTCTAGTTTTTATGTGTGCAAAATGCTTTTCAGAGCGAGAGAAGCACTTTTGGACCAACAATGTGATTCTGACCTTTCAATGTTGATATTGCTCAAAACTAATGGAATTCACTCCCAAATGGTGGTTTATGCTTAAATAACCCTTTTGTAAGCATAATAACACGTTTGAATTGAAAGAAACAGAAATATTCACTTGTCAAGTTTTTATGCGTGCAAAATGCTTTTCAGAGCGAGAGAAGCACTTTTTGACCAACAATGTGATTCTGACCTTTCAATTTTGATATTGCTCAAAACTAATGGAATTCACTCCCAAATGGTGGTTTATGCTTAAATAACCCTTTTGTAATCATAATAACACATTTCCATTGAAAGTAACTGAAATATTCACTTTTCTAGTTTTTATGTGTGCAAAATGCTTTTCAGAGCGAGAGAAGCACTTTTGGACCAACAATGTGATTCTGACCTTTCAATTTTGATATTGCTCAAAACTAATGGAATTCACTCCCAAATGGTGGTTTATGCTTAAATAACCCTTTTGTAAGCATAATAACACGTTTCCATTGAAAGTAACTGAAATATTCACTTTTCTAGTTTTTATGTGTGCAAAATGCTTTTCAGAGCGAGAGAAGCACTTTTGGACCAACAATGTGATTCTGACCTTTCAATGTTGATATTGCTCAAAACGAATGGAATTCACTCCCAAATGGTGGTTTATGCTTAAATAACCCTTTTGTAAGCATAATAACACGTTTGAATTGAAAGAAACAGAAATATTCACTTGTCAAGTTTTTATGCGTGATAAATGCTTTTCAGAGCGAGAGAAGCACTTTTTGACCAACAATGCGATTCAAACCTTACAATGTTGATATTGCTCAAAACTAATGGAATTCACTCCCAAATGGTGGTTTATGCTTAAATAACCCTTTTGTAAGCATAATAACACGTGTCCATTGAAAGAAACAGAAATATTCACTTGTCAAGTTTTTATGCGTGCAAAATGCTTTTCAGAGCGAGAGAAGCACTTTTTGACCAACAATGTGATTCTGACCTTTCAATTTTGATATTGCTCAAAACTAATGGAATTCACTCCCAAATGGTGGTTTATGCTTAAATAACCCTTTTGTAAGCATAATAACACGTTTCCATTGAAAGTAACTGAAATATTCACTTTTCTAGTTTTTATGTGTGCAAAATGCTTTTCAGAGCGAGAGAAGCACTTTTTGACCAACAATGTGATTCTGACCTTTCAATTTTGATATTGCTCAAAACTAATGGAATTCACTCCCAAATGGTGGTTTATGCTTAAATAACCCTTTTGTAAGCATAATAACACGTTTCCATTGAAAGTAACTGAAATATTCACTTTTCTAGTTTTTATGTGTGCAAAATGCTTTTCAGAGCGAGAGAAGCACTTTTTGACCAACAATGTGATTCTGACCTTTCAATTTTGATATTGCTCAAAACTAATGGAATTCACTCCCAAATGGTGGTTTATGCTTAAATAACCCTTTTGTAAGCATAATAACACGTTTCCATTGAAAGTAACTGAAATATTCACTTTTCTAGTTTTTATGTGTGCAAAATGCTTTTCAGAGCGAGAGAAGCACTTTTGGACCAACAATGTGATTCTGACCTTTCAATGTTGATATTGCTCAAAACTAATGGAATTCACTCCCAAATGGTGGTTTATGCTTAAATAACCCTTTTGTAAGCATAATAACACGTTTGAATTGAAAGAAACAGAAATATTCACTTGTCAAGTTTTTATGCGTGCAAAATGCTTTTCAGAGCGAGAGAAGCACTTTTTGACCAACAATGTGATTCTGACCTTTCAATTTTGATATTGCTCAAAACTAATGGAATTCACTCCCAAATGGTGGTTTATGCTTAAATAACCCTTTTGTAATCATAATAACACATTTCCATTGAAAGTAACTGAAATATTCACTTTTCTAGTTTTTATGTGTGCAAAATGCTTTTCAGAGCGAGAGAAGCACTTTTGGACCAACAATGTGATTCTGACCTTTCAATTTTGATATTGCTCAAAACTAATGGAATTCACTCCCAAATGGTGGTTTATGCTTAAATAACCCTTTTGTAAGCATAATAACACGTTTCCATTGAAAGTAACGGAAATATTCACTTTTCTAGTTTTTATGTGTGCAAAATGCTTTTCAGAGCGAGAGAAGCACTTTTGGACCAACAATGTGATTCTGACCTTTCAATGTTGATATTGCTCAAAACGAATGGAATTCACTCCCAAATGGTGGTTTATGCTTAAATAACCCTTTTGTAAGCATAATAACACGTTTGAATTGAAAGAAACAGAAATATTCACTTGTCAAGTTTTTATGCGTGATAAATGCTTTTCAGAGCGAGAGAAGCACTTTTTGACCAACAATGCGATTCAAACCTTACAATGTTGATATTGCTCAAAACTAATGGAATTCACTCCCAAATGGTGGTTTATGCTTAAATAACCCTTTTGTAAGCATAATAACACGTGTCCATTGAAAGAAACAGAAATATTCACTTGTCAAGTTTTTATGCGTGCAAAATGCTTTTCAGAGCGAGAGAAGCACTTTTTGACCAACAATGTGATTCTGACCTTTCAATTTTGATATTGCTCAAAACTAATGGAATTCACTCCCAAATGGTGGTTTATGCTTAAATAACCCTTTTGTAAGCATAATAACACGTTTCCATTGAAAGTAACTGAAATATTCACTTTTCTAGTTTTTATGTGTGCAAAATGCTTTTCAGAGCGAGAGAAGCACTTTTGGACCAACAATGTGATTCTGACCTTTCAATTTTGATATTGCTCAAAACTAATGGAATTCACTCCCAAATGGTGGTTTATGCTTAAATAACCCTTTTGTAAGCAAAATAACACGTTTCCATTGAAAGTAACTGAAATATTCACTTTTCTAGTTTTTATGTGTGCAAAATGCTTTTCAGAGCGAGAGAAGCACTTTTTGACCAACAATGTGATTCTGACCTTTCAATTTTGATATTGCTCAAAACTAATGGAATTCACTCCCAAATGGTGGTTTATGCTTAAATAACCCTTTTGTAAGCATAATAACACGTTTCCATTGAAAGTAACTGAAATATTCACTTTTCTAGTTTTTATGTGTGCAAAATGCTTTTCAGAGCGAGAGAAGCACTTTTTGACCAACAATGTGATTCTGACCTTTCAATTTTGATATTGCTCAAAACTAATGGAATTCACTCCCAAATGGTGGTTTATGCTTAAATAACCCTTTTGTAAGCATAATAACACGTTTCCATTGAAAGTAACTGAAATATTCACTTTTCTAGTTTTTATGTGTGCAAAATGCTTTTCAGAGCGAGAGAATCACTTTTTGACCAACAATGTGATTCTGACCTTTCAATTTTGATATTGCTCAAAACTAATGGAATTCACTCCCAAATGGTGGTTTATGCTTAAATAACCCTTTTGTAAGCATAATAACACGTTTCCATTGAAAGTAACTGAAATATTCACTTTTCTAGTTTTTATGTGTGCAAAATGCTTTTCAGAGCGAGAGAAGCACTTTTTGACCAACAATGTGATTCTGACCTTACAATGTTGATAATACTCAAAACTAATGGAATTCACTCCCAAATGGTGGTTTATGCTTAAATAACCCTTTTG
Organism: Pollachius pollachius; assembly: GCF_949987615.1. Classification (NCBI taxonomy): domain Eukaryota; kingdom Metazoa; phylum Chordata; class Actinopteri; order Gadiformes; family Gadidae; genus Pollachius; species Pollachius pollachius. Next base: position 26,691 of record NW_027641351.1, read on the forward strand.
TAAGCATAATAACACGTTTGAATTGAAAGAAACAGAAATATTCACTTGTCAAGTTTTTATGCGTGCAAAATGCTTTTCAGAGCGAGAGAAGCACTTTTTGACCAACAATGTGATTCTGACCTTTCAATTTTGATATTGCTCAAAACTAATGGAATTCACTCCCAAATGGTGGTTTATGCTTAAATAACCCTTTTGTAAGCATAATAACACGTTTCCATTGAAAGAAACAGAAATATTCACTTGTCAAGTTTTTATGCGTGCAAAATGCTTTTCAGAGCGAGAGAAGCACTTTTTGACCAACAATGTGATTCTGACCTTTCAATTTTGATATTGCTCAAAACTAATGGAATTCACTCCCAAATGGTGGTTTATGCTTAAATAACCCTTTTGTAAGCATAATAACACGTTTCCATTGAAAGTAACTGAAATATTCACTTTTCTAGTTTTTATGTGTGCAAAATGCTTTTCAGAGCGAGAGAAGCACTTTTTGACCAACAATGTGATTCTGACCTTTCAATTTTGATATTGCTCAAAACTAATGGAATTCACTCCCAAATGGTGGTTTATGCTTAAATAACCCATTTGTAAGCATAATAACACGTTTCCATTGAAAGTAACTGAAATATTCACTTTTCTAGTTTTTATGTGTGCAAAATGCTTTTCAGAGCGAGAGAAGCACTTTTTGACCAACAATGTGATTCTGACCTTTCAATTTTGATATTGCTCAAAACTAATGGAATTCACTCCCAAATGGTGGTTTATGCTTAAATAACCCTTTTGTAAGCATAATAACACGTTTCCATTGAAAGTAACTGAAATATTCACTTTTCTAGTTTTTATGTGTGCAAAATGCTTTTCAGAGCGAGAGAAGCACTTTTGGACCAACAATGTGATTCTGACCTTTCAATGTTGATATTGCTCAAAACTAATGGAATTCACTCCCAAATGGTGGTTTATGCTTAAATAACCCTTTTGTAAGCATAATAACACGTTTGAATTGAAAGAAACAGAAATATTCACTTGTCAAGTTTTTATGCGGGCAAAATGCTTTTCAGAGCGAGAGAAGCACTTTTTGACCAACAATGTGATTCTGACCTTTCAATTTTGATATTGCTCAAAACTAATGGAATTCACTCCCAAATGGTGGTTTATGCTTAAATAACCCTTTTGTAATCATAATAACACATTTCCATTGAAAGTAACTGAAATATTCACTTTTCTAGTTTTTATGTGTGCAAAATGCTTTTCAGAGCGAGAGAAGCACTTTTGGACCAACAATGTGATTCTGACCTTTCAATTTTGATATTGCTCAAAACTAATGGAATTCACTCCCAAATGGTGGTTTATGCTTAAATAACCCTTTTGTAAGCATAATAACACGTTTCCATTGAAAGTAACTGAAATATTCACTTTTCTAGTTTTTATGTGTGCAAAATGCTTTTCAGAGCGAGAGAAGCACTTTTTGACCAACAATGTGATTCTGACCTTTCAATTTTGATATTGCTCAAAACTAATGGAATTCACTCCCAAATGGTGGTTTATGCTTAAATAACCCTTTTGTAAGCATAATAACACGTTTCCATTGAAAGTAACTGAAATATTCACTTTTCTAGTTTTTATGTGTGCAAAATGCTTTTCAGAGCGAGAGAAGCACTTTTGGACCAAAAATGTGATTCTGACCTTTCAATGTTGATATTGCTCAAAACGAATGGAATTCACTCCCAAATGGTGGTTTATGCTTAAATAACCCTTTTGTAAGCATAATAACACGTTTGAATTGAAAGAAACAGAAATATTCACTTGTCAAGTTTTTATGCGTGCAAAATGCTTTTCAGAGCGAGAGAAGCACTTTTTGACCAACAATGCGATTCAAACCTTACAATGTTGATATTGCTCAAAACTAATGGAATTCACTCCCAAATGGTGGTTTATGCTTAAATAACCCTTTTGTAAGCATAATAACACGTGTCCATTGAAAGAAACAGAAATATTCACTTGTCAAGTTTTTATGCGTGCAAAATGCTTTTCAGAGCGAGAGAAGCACTTTTTGACCAACAATGTGATTCTGACCTTTCAATTTTGATATTGCTCAAAACTAATGGAATTCACTCCCAAATGGTGGTTTATGCTTAAATAACCCTTTTGTAAGCATAATAACACGTTTCCATTGAAAGTAACTGAAATATTCACTTTTCTAGTTTTTATGTGTGCAAAATGCTTTTCAGAGCGAGAGAAGCACTTTTGGACCAACAATGTGATTCTGACCTTTCAATTTTGATATTGCTCAAAACTAATGGAATTCACTCCCAAATGGTGGTTTATGCTTAAATAACCCTTTTGTAAGCAAAATAACACGTTTCCATTGAAAGTAACTGAAATATTCACTTTTCTAGTTTTTATGTGTGCAAAATGCTTTTCAGAGCGAGAGAAGCACTTTTTGACCAACAATGTGATTCTGACCTTTCAATTTTGATATTGCTCAAAACTAATGGAATTCACTCCCAAATGGTGGTTTATGCTTAAATAACCCTTTTGTAAGCATAATAACACGTTTCCATTGAAAGTAACTGAAATATTCACTTTTCTAGTTTTTATGTGTGCAAAATGCTTTTCAGAGCGAGAGAAGCACTTTTTGACCAACAATGTGATTCTGACCTTACAATGTTGATATTGCTCAAAACTAATGGAATTCACTCCCAAATGGTGGTTTATGCTTAAATAACCCTTTTGTAAGCATAATAACACGTTTGAATTGAAAGAAACAGAAATATTCACTTGTCAAGTTTTTATGCGTGCAAAATGCTTTTCAGAGCGAGAGAAGCACTTTTTGACCAACAATGTGATTCTGACCTTTCAATTTTGATATTGCTCAAAACTAATGGAATTCACTCCCAAATGGTGGTTTATGCTTAAATAACCCTTTTGTAAGCATAATAACACGTTTCCATTGAAAGTAACTGAAATATTCACTTTTCTAGTTTTTATGTGTGCAAAATGCTTTTCAGAGCGAGAGAAGCACTTTTTGACCAACAATGTGATTCTGACCTTTCAATTTTGATATTGCTCAAAACTAATGGAATTCACTCCCAAATGGTGGTTTATGCTTAAATAACCCTTTTGTAAGCATAATAACACGTTTCCATTGAAAGTAACTGAAATATTCACTTTTCTAGTTTTTATGTGTGCAAAATGCTTTTCAGAGCGAGAGAAGCACTTTTGGACCAACAATGTGATTCTGACCTTTCAATTTTGATATTGCTCAAAACTAATGGAATTCACTCCCAAATGGTGGTTTATGCTTAAATAACCCTTTTGTAAGCAAAATAACACGTTTCCATTGAAAGTAACTGAAATATTCACTTTTCTAGTTTTTATGTGTGCAAAATGCTTTTCAGAGCGAGAGAAGCACTTTTTGACCAACAATGTGATTCTGACCTTTCAATTTTGATATTGCTCAAAACTAATGGAATTCACTCCCAAATGGTGGTTTATGCTTAAATAACCCTTTTGTAAGCATAATAACACGTTTCCATTGAAAGTAACTGAAATATTCACTTTTCTAGTTTTTATGTGTGCAAAATGCTTTTCAGAGCGAGAGAATCACTTTTTGACCAACAATGTGATTCTGACCTTTCAATTTTGATATTGCTCAAAACTAATGGAATTCACTCCCAAATGGTGGTTTATGCTTAAATAACCCTTTTGTAAGCATAATAACACGTTTCCATTGAAAGTAACTGAAATATTCACTTTTCTAGTTTTTATGTGTGCAAAATGCTTTTCAGAGCGAGAGAAGCACTTTTTGACCAACAATGTGATTCTGACCTTACAATGTTGATATTGCTCAAAACTAATGGAATTCACTCCCAAATGGTGGTTTATGCTTAAATAACCCTTTTGTAAGCATAATAACACGTTTGAATTGAAAGAAACAGAAATATTCACTTGTCAAGTTTTTATGCGTGCAAAATGCTTTTCAGAGCGAGAGAAGCACTTTTTGACCAACAATGTGATTCTGACCTTTCAATTTTGATATTGCTCAAAACTAATGGAATTCACTCCCAAATGGTGGTTTATGCTTAAATAACCCTTTTGTAAGCATAATAACACGTTTCCATTGAAAGTAACTGAAATATTCACTTTTCTAGTTTTTATGTGTGCAAAATGCTTTTCAGAGCGAGAGAAGCACTTTTTGACCAACAATGTGATTCTGACCTTTCAATTTTGATATTGCTCAAAACTAATGGAATTCACTCCCAAATGGTGGTTTATGCTTAAATAACCCTTTTGTAAGCATAATAACACGTTTCCATTGAAAGTAACTGAAATATTCACTTTTCTAGTTTTTATGTGTGCAAAATGCTTTTCAGAGCGAGAGAAGCACTTTTGGACCAACAATGTGATTCTGACCTTTCAATGTTGATATTGCTCAAAACGAATGGAATTCACTCCCAAATGGTGGTTTATGCTTAAATAACCCTTTTGTAAGCATAATAACACGTTTGAATTGAAAGAAACAGAAATATTCACTTGTCAAGTTTTTATGCGTGCAAAATGCTTTTCAGAGCGAGAGAAGCACTTTTTGACCAACAATGTGATTCTGACCTTTCAATTTTGATATTGCTCAAAACTAATGGAATTCACTCCCAAATGGTGGTTTATGCTTAAATAACCCTTTTGTAAGCATAATAACACGTTTCCATTGAAAGTAACTGAAATATTCACTTTTCTAGTTTTTATGTGTGCAAAATGCTTTTCAGAGCGAGAGAAGCACTTTTTGACCAACAATGTGATTCTGACCTTTCAATTTTGATATTGCTCAAAACTAATGGAATTCACTCCCAAATGGTGGTTTATGCTTAAATAACCCTTTTGTAAGCATAATAACACGTTTCCATTGAAAGTAACTGAAATATTCACTTTTCTAGTTTTTATGTGTGCAAAATGCTTTTCAGAGCGAGAGAAGCACTTTTTGACCAACAATGTGATTCTGACCTTTCAATTTTGATATTGCTCAAAACTAATGGAATTCACTCCCAAATGGTGGTTTATGCTTAAATAACCCTTTTGTAAGCATAATAACACGTTTCCATTGAAAGTAACTGAAATATTCACTTTTCTAGTTTTTATGTGTGCAAAATGCTTTTCAGAGCGAGAGAAGCACTTTTGGACCAACAATGTGATTCTGACCTTTCAATGTTGATATTGCTCAAAACGAATGGAATTCACTCCCAAATGGTGGTTTATGCTTAAATAACCCTTTTGTAAGCATAATAACACGTTTGAATTGAAAGAAACAGAAATATTCACTTGTCAAGTTTTTATGCGTGCAAAATGCTTTTCAGAGCGAGAGAAGCACTTTTTGACCAACAATGCGATTCAAACCTTACAATGTTGATAATGCTCAAAACTAATGGAATTCACTCCCAAATGGTGGTTTATGCTTAAATAACCCTTTTGTAAGCATAATAACACGTGTCCATTGAAAGAAACAGAAATATTCACTTGTCAAGTTCTTATGCGTACAAAATGCTTTTCAGAGCGAGAGAAGCACTTTTTGACCAACAATGTGATTCTGACCTTTCAATTTTGATATTGCTCAAAACTAATGGAATTCACTCCCAAATGGTGGTTTATGCTTAAATAACCCTTTTGTAAGCATAATAACACGTTTCCATTGAAAGTAACTGAAATATTCACTTTTCTAGTTTTTATGTGTGCAAAATGCTTTTCAGAGCGAGAGAAGCACTTTTGGACCAACAATGTGATTCTGACCTTTCAATTTTGATATTGCTCAAAACTAATGGAATTCACTCCCAAATGGTGGTTTATGCTTAAATAACCCTTTTGTAAGCATAATAACACGTTTCCATTGAAAGTAACTGAAATATTCACTTTTCTAGTTTTTATGTGTGCAAAATGCTTTTCAGAGCGAGAGAAGCACTTTTGGACCAACAATGTGATTCTGACCTTTCAATTTTGATATTGCTCAAAACTAATGGAATTCACTCCCAAATGGTGGTTTATGCTTAAATAACCCTTTTGTAAGCATAATAACACGTTTCCATTGAAAGTAACTGAAATATTCACTTTTCTAGTTTTTATGTGTGCAAAATGCTTTTCAGAGCGAGAGAAGCACTTTTTGACCAACAATGTGATTCTGACCTTTCAATTTTGATATTGCTCAAAACTAATGGAATTCACTCCCAAATGGTGGTTTATGCTTAAATAACCCTTTTGTAAGCATAATAACACGTTTCCATTGAAAGTAACTGAAATATTCACTTTTCTAGTTTTTATGTGTGCAAAATGCTTTTCAGAGCGAGAGAAGCACTTTTTGACCAACAATGTGATTCTGACCTTTCAATTTTGATATTGCTCAAAACTAATGGAATTCACTCCCAAATGGTGGTTTATGCTTAAATAACCCTTTTGTAAGCATAATAACACGTTTCCATTGAAAGTAACTGAAATATTCACTTTTCTAGTTTTTATGTGTGCAAAATGCTTTTCAGAGCGAGAGAAGCACTTTTGGACCAACAATGTGATTCTGACCTTTCAATTTTGATATTGCTCAAAACTAATGGAATTCACTCCCAAATGGTGGTTTATGCTTAAATAACCCTTTTGTAAGCATAATAACACGTTTCCATTGAAAGTAACTGAAATATTCACTTTTCTAGTTTTTATGTTTGCAAAATGCTTTTCAGAGCGAGAGAAGCACTTTTTGACCAACAATGTGATTCTGACCTTACAATGTTGATATTGCTCAAAACGAATGGAATTCACTCCCAAATGGTGGTTTATGCTTAAATAACCCTTTTGTATCATAATAACACGTTTGAATTGAAAGGAACAGAAATATTCACTTGTCAAGTTTTTATGCGTGCAAAATGCTTTTCAGAGCGAGAGAAGCACTTTTTGACCAACAATGCGATTCAAACCTCACAATGTTGATATTGCTCAAAACTAATGGAATTCACTCCCACATGGTGGTTTATGCTTAAATAACCCTTTTGTAAGCATAATAACACGTGTCCATTGAAAGAAACAGAAATATTCACTTGTCAAGTTTTTATGCGTGCAAAATGCTTTTCAGAGCGAGAGAAGCACTTTTTGACCAACAATGTGATTCTGACCTTTCAATTTTGATATTGCTCAAAACTAATGGAATTCACTCCCAAATGGTGGTTTATGCTTAAATAACCCTTTTGTAAGCATAATAACACGTTTCCATTGAAAGTAACTGAAATATTCACTTTTCTAGTTTTTATGTGTGCAAAATGCTTTTCAGAGCGAGAGAAGCACTTTTGGACCAACAATGTGATTCTGACCTTTCAATGTTGATATTGCTCAAAACGAATGGAATTCACTCCCAAATGGTGGTTTATGCTTAAATAACCCTTTTGTAAGCATAATAACACGTTTGAATTGAAAGAAACAGAAATATTCACTTGTCAAGTTTTTATGCGTGATAAATGCTTTTCAGAGCGAGAGAAGCACTTTTTGACCAACAATGCGATTCAAACCTTACAATGTTGATATTGCTCAAAACTAATGGAATTCACTCCCAAATGGTGGTTTATGCTTAAATAACCCTTTTGTAAGCATAATAACACGTGTCCATTGAAAGAAACAGAAATATTCACTTGTCAAGTTTTTATGCGTGCAAAATGCTTTTCAGAGCGAGAGAAGCACTTTTTGACCAACAATGTGATTCTGACCTTTCAATTTTGATATTGCTCAAAACTAATGGAATTCACTCCCAAATGGTGGTTTATGCTTAAATAACCCTTTTGTAAGCATAATAACACGTTTCCATTGAAAGTAACTGAAATATTCACTTTTCTAGTTTTTATGTGTGCAAAATGCTTTTCAGAGCGAGAGAAGCACTTTTGGACCAACAATGTGATTCTGACCTTTCAATTTTGATATTGCTCAAAACTAATGGAATTCACTCCCAAATGGTGGTTTATGCTTAAATAACCCTTTTGTAAGCAAAATAACACGTTTCCATTGAAAGTAACTGAAATATTCACTTTTCTAGTTTTTATGTGTGCAAAATGCTTTTCAGAGCGAGAGAAGCACTTTTTGACCAACAATGTGATTCTGACCTTTCAATTTTGATATTGCTCAAAACTAATGGAATTCACTCCCAAATGGTGGTTTATGCTTAAATAACCCTTTTGTAAGCATAATAACACGTTTCCATTGAAAGTAACTGAAATATTCACTTTTCTAGTTTTTATGTGTGCAAAATGCTTTTCAGAGCGAGAGAAGCACTTTTTGACCAACAATGTGATTCTGACCTTACAATGTTGATATTGCTCAAAACTAATGGAATTCACTCCCAAATGGTGGTTTATGCTTAAATAACCCTTTTGTAAGCATAATAACACGTTTGAATTGAAAGAAACAGAAATATTCACTTGTCAAGTTTTTATGCGTGCAAAATGCTTTTCAGAGCGAGAGAAGCACTTTTTGACCAACAATGTGATTCTGACCTTTCAATTTTGATATTGCTCAAAACTAATGGAATTCACTCCCAAATGGTGGTTTATGCTTAAATAACCCTTTTGTAAGCATAATAACACGTTTCCATTGAAAGTAACTGAAATATTCACTTTTCTAGTTTTTATGTGTGCAAAATGCTTTTCAGAGCGAGAGAAGCACTTTTTGACCAACAATGTGATTCTGACCTTTCAATTTTGATATTGCTCAAAACTAATGGAATTCACTCCCAAATGGTGGTTTATGCTTAAATAACCCTTTTGTAAGCATAATAACACGTTTCAATTGAAAGTAACTGAAATATTCACTTTTCTAGTTTTTATGTGTGCAAAATGCTTTTCAGAGCGAGAGAAGCACTTTTGGACCAACAATGTGATTCTGACCTTTCAATTTTGATATTGCTCAAAACTAATGGAATTCACTCCCAAATGGTGGTTTATGCTTAAATAACCCTTTTGTAAGCAAAATAACACGTTTCCATTGAAAGTAACTGAAATATTCACTTTTCTAGTTTTTATGTGTGCAAAATGCTTTTCAGAGCGAGAGAAGCACTTTTTGACCAACAATGTGATTCTGACCTTTCAATTTTGATATTGCTCAAAACTAATGGAATTCACTCCCAAATGGTGGTTTATGCTTAAATAACCCTTTTGTAAGCATAATAACACGTTTCCATTGAAAGTAACTGAAATATTCACTTTTCTAGTTTTTATGTGTGCAAAATGCTTTTCAGAGCGAGAGAATCACTTTTTGACCAACAATGTGATTCTGACCTTTCAATTTTGATATTGCTCAAAACTAATGGAATTCACTCCCAAATGGTGGTTTATGCTTAAATAACCCTTTTGTAAGCATAATAACACGTTTCCATTGAAAGTAACTGAAATATTCACTTTTCTAGTTTTTATGTGTGCAAAATGCTTTTCAGAGCGAGAGAAGCACTTTTTGACCAACAATGTGATTCTGACCTTTCAATTTTGATATTGCTCAAAACTAATGGAATTCACTCCCAAATGGTGGTTTATGCTTAAATAACCCTTTTGTAAGCATAATAACACGTTTCCATTGAAAGTAACTGAAATATT
>NW_027641350.1:0-5000 GCF_949987615.1 Pollachius pollachius
AAAAAGAACTTAGAAAAATAACGCTTGGATTTTCATTCCTCCAGGCTCACACCGACTCACTGCACCACCCAGTCCGAGTAGGGGACCCGTTTCGGACTCAGACTCTGAGTGGTCCCTCTACTCTGGAGCCTCAGGAAGACCTCCAGACAGGGGGCCACCAACTGCACCACTTTGGCCGAATGGGGGACCCGTTTCGGCCTCAGACTCTGAGTGGTCCCGCTCCTCTGGAGCCTCAGGAAGACCTCCAGACAGGGGGCCCACTAACTGCACCACTTAGGCCGAGTAGGGGACCCGTTTCGGCCTCAGACTCTGAGTGGTCCCGCTCCTCTGGAGCCTCAGGAAGACCTCCAGACAGGGGGCCCACTAACTGCACCACTCAGGCCGAGTAGGGGACCCGTTTCGGCCTCAGACTCTGAGTGGTCCCGCTCCTCTGGAGCCTCAGGAAGACCTCCAGACAGGGGACCCACTAACTGCACCACTCAGGCCGAGTAGGGGAACCGTTCCGGCCTCAGACTCTGAGTGGTCCCGCTCCTCTGGAGCCTCACCAAGACCTCCAGACAGGGGGCCCACTAACTGCACCACTTAGGCCGAGTAGGGGACCCGTTTCGGCCTCAGACTCTGAGTGGACCCGCTCCTCTGGGGCCTCAGGAAGACCTCCAGACAGGGGGCCACCAACTGCACCATTCAGTCCGAGTAGGGGACCCGTTTCGGCCTCAGACTCTGAGTGGACCCGCTCCTCTGGAGCCTCAGGAAGACCTCCAGACAGGGGGCCCACTAACTCCACCACTTAGGCCGAGTAGGGGACCCGTTTCGGCCTCAGACTCTGAGTGGACCCACTCCTCTGGAGCCTCAGGAAGACCTCCAGACAGGGGGCCCACTAACTGCACCACTTAGGCCGAGTAGGGGACCCGTTTCGGCCTCAGACTCTGAGTGGACCCGCTCCTCTGGAGCCTCAGGAAGACCTCCAGACAGGGGGCCACCAACTGCACCACTTAGGCCGAGTAGGGGACCCGTTTCGGCCTCAGACTCTGAGTGGTCCCTCTCCTCTGGAGCCTCAGGAAGACCTCCAGACAGGGGGCCACCAACTGCACCACTTAGGCCGAATGGGGGACCCGTTTCGGCCTCAGACTCTGAGTGGTCCCGCTCCTCTGGAGCCTCAGGAAGACCTCCAGACAGGGGGCCCACTAACTGCACCACTTAGGCCGAGTAGGGGACCCGTTTCGGCCTCAGACTCTGAGTGGACCCGCTCCTCTGGAGCCTCAAGAAGACCTCCAGACAGGGGGCCACCAACTGCACCACTCAGGCCGAGTAGGGGACCCGTTTCGGCCTCAGACACTGAGTGGTCCCGCTCCTCTGGAGCCTCAGGAAGACCTCCAGACAGGGGGCCCGCTTACTGCACCACTTAGGCCGAGTAGGGGACCCGTTTCGGCCTCAGACTCTGAGTGGACCCGCTCCTCTGGAGCCTCACCAAGACCCCCAGACAGGGGGCCACCAACTGCACCACTTAGGCCGAGTAGGGGACCCGTTTCGGCCTCAGACTCTGAGTGGACCCGCTCCTCTGGAGCCTCAAGAAGACCTCCAGACAGGGGGCCACCAACTGCACCACTCAGGCCGAGTAGGGGACCCGTTTCGGCCTCAGACACTGAGTGGTCCCGCTCCTCTGGAGCCTCAGGAAGACCTCCAGACAGGGGGCCCGCTTACTGCACCACTTAGGCCGAGTAGGGGACCCGTTTCGGCCTCAGACTCTGAGTGGACCCGCTCCTCTGGAGCCTCACCAAGACCCCCAGACAGGGGGCCACCAACTGCACCACTTAGGCCGAGTAGGGGACCCGTTTCGGCCTCAGACTCTGAGTGGACCCGCTCCTCTGGAGCCTCAAGAAGACCTCCAGACAGGGGGCCACCAACTGCACCACTCAGGCCGAGTAGGGGACCCGTTTCGGCCTCAGACTCTGAGTGGACCCGCTCCTCTGGAGCCTCAGGAAGACCTCCCAGACAGGGGGCCCACTAACTGCACCACATGGGCCGAGTAGGGGACCCGTTTCGGACTTAGACGCCAAGTGGTCCCGCACCCCTGGATGGTTCTAGAGACCCCCAGACCAGGGGCCACCAACTGCACCACTTGGGCCGAGTAGGGGACCCGTTTCGGCCTTAGACGCCACGTGGTCCCGCTCCTCTGGAGCCTCAGGAAGACCTCCAGACCGGGGGCCACCAACGGCACCACTCAGTCCGACCAGGGGACACCTTTCGGCCTTAGACGCCACGTGGTCCCGCTCCTCTGGAGCCTCAGGAAGACCTCCAGGGCCAGGGGCCACCTTTCCTATATGCCAAACAACCACTGTCCTGCAAAACAGGCCCACAAAACGGTATCAGGCGAAGCCCATAAATCCACAGTGAGCGGACTGTGAAACTTCTTATTTTCGACACCCCTGGTATATATTACCATCCCTGGTAGTCTAAAACGAACCCATGGGAGTCTAAAATGAACCCATGGGATTCTAAACACAACCCATGGTAGTCTAAAACGAACCCATGGGAGTCTAGCAAAAAAAGAACTTAGAAAAATAACGCTTGGATTTTCATTCCTCCAGGCTCACACCGACTCACTGCACAACTCAGTCCGAGTAGGGGACCCATATCGGACTCAGACTCTGAGTGGACCCGCTGCTCTGGAGCCTCAGGAAGACCTCCAGACAGGGGGCCACCAACTGCACCACTTAGGCCGAATAGGGGACCCGTTTCGGACTCAGACTCTGCGTGGTCCCGCTCCTCTGGAGCTGCAGGAAGACCCCCAGACAGGGGGCCACCGACTGCCCCACTTAGGCCGAATAGGGGACCCGTTTCGGCCTCAGACTCTGCGTGGTCCCGCTCCTCTGGAGCCTCAGGAAGACCTCCAGACCTGGGGCCCACCAACTGCCCCACTTAGGCCGAGAAGGGGACCCGTTTCGGCCAAAGACTCTGAGTGGACCCGCTGCTCTGGAGCCTCAGGAAGACCTCCAGACAGGGGGCCACCAACTGCACCACTTAGGCCGAATAGGGGACCCGTTTCGGACTCAGACTCGGAGTGGTCCCGCTCCTCTGGAGCATCAGGAAGACCTCCAGACAGGGGGCCACCAACTGCCCCACTTAGGCCGAGTAGGGGACCCGTTTCGGCCTCAGACTCTGCGTGGTCCCGCTCCTCTGGAGCATCAGGAAGACCTCCAGACAGGGGGCCACCCACTGCCCCACTTAGGCCGAGTAAGGGACCCGTTTCGGCCTCAGACTCTGCGTGGTCCCGCTCCTCTGGAGCCGCAGGAAGACCTCCAGACCTGGGGCCACCAACTGCCCCACTTAGGCCGAGAAGGGGACCCGTTTCGGCCTCAGACTCTGAGTGGACCCGCTGCTCTGGAGCCTCAGGAAGACCTCCAGACAGGGGGCAACTAACTGCCCCACTTAGGCCGAGAAGGGGACCCGTTTCGGCCTCAGACTCTGAGTGGTCCCGCTCCTCTGGAGCCTCAGGAAGACCCCCAGACAGGGGGCCACCAACTGCACCACTTAGGCCGAGTAGGGGACCCGTTTCGGCCTCAGACTCTGCGTGGTCCCGCTCCTCTGGAGCCGCAGGAAGACCTCCAGACCTGGGGCCACCAACTGCCCCACTTAGGCCGAGAAGGGGACCCGTTTCGGCCTCAGACTCTGAGTGGACCCGCTGCTCTGGAGCTCTCAGGAAGACCTCCAGACAGGGGGCCACTAACTGCCCCACTTTGGCCGAGAAGGGGACCCGTTTCGGCCTCAGACTCTGAGTGGTCCCGCTCCTCTGGAGCCTCAGGAAGACCCCCAGACAGGGGGCCGACAACTGCACCACTTAGCCGAATGGGGGACCCGTTTCGGACTTAGACGGCAAGTGGTCCCGCTCCTCTGGAGCCTCAGGAAGACCTCCAGACCGTGGACCACCAACTGCACCACTCGGGCCGAGTAGGGGACCCGTTTCGGCCTTAGACGCCACGTGGTCCCGCTCCTCTGGAGCCTCAGGAAGACCTCCAGACCGTGGACCACCAACTGCACCACTCGGGCCGAGTAGGGGACCCGTTTCGGCCTTAGACGCCACGTGGTCCCGCTCCTCTGGAGCCTCAGGAAGACCTCCAGACCGTGGACCACCAACTGCACCACTCGGGCCGAGTAGGGGACCCGTGTCGGCCTTAGACGCCACGTGGTCCCGCTCCTCTGGAGCCTCAGGAAGACCTCCAGACCGTGGACCACCAACTGCACCACTCAGTCCGACCAGGGGACCCGTTTCGGCCTTAGACGCCACGTGGTCCTGCTCCTCTGGAGCCTCAGGAAGACCTCCAGACCGGGGGTCACCAACGGCACCACTCAGTCCGACCAGGGGACCCGTTTCGGCCTTAGACGCCACGTGGTCCTGCTCCTCTGGAGCCTCAGGAAGACCTCCAGACCGGGGGTCACCAACGGCACCACTCAGTCCGACCAGGGGACCCGAATCGGCCTTAGACGCCACGGGGTCCCGCTCCTCTGGAGCCTCAGGAAGACTTCCAGACCAGGGGCCACCTTTCTTATATGTCAAACGACCACTGTCCTGCAAAACAGGCCCACAAAACGGTACCAGGCGAAGCCCATAAATTCACAGTGAGCGGACTGTGAAATTTCTTATTTTCGAGACCCCTGCTAACCCTATATTACCATCCCTGGTAGTCTAAAACGAACCCATGGGAGTCTAGCAGAAAAATGACTTAGAAAAAAAACGCTTGGTTTTTCAAACGAAGCCAAGGAATCCACAGTGAGCGGACTGTGAAATTTCTTGTTTAACAATTTATAATAATAATAATAGTTAATAATAAGAATAATAATTAGAATAATAATAAGAATAATAATAATAAGAATAATAATAATAATAATAATAATAAGAATAATAATAAGAATAAGAATAAGAAGAATAACAATAAGAGTAACAATACAAAGAAGAATAACAATAAGAATAAGAGGAATAACAATAAGAAATCAGGTCTCAG
>NW_027641350.1:15000-22500 GCF_949987615.1 Pollachius pollachius
GGCTTTGAGAAACAATCGTACAGGCGAACCGTGGCCGTAAGGAGAACATCCAAGGATGTAAAGTCGGACACCCGTATGAGGCCGACCTCTCCGTAACCACGGCCCGCCCTCGCAGGACACCTAGGACAGACGGGGCTACTCGGCTACTCGCGTCGTCTAGCACACCCACCAAAAGGCAGGAGCACTGGATTCGGGCACACGTTGTGAGGCACCCTTCGTGTGGAACGAAAGCCACACTGGGGCCCTCACTGAGGTGTGCCGCTTAGACCATTTCCGTCGGACGCTCGCCAACATGCCGGACCGCTTGGGTCCGTGGGCTGAAGGGACGGGGCACCAGCAGTCACCTATTGACTGTGCACCTACTGTCTCCGACCTATACTAGGATGGGGGTATGTCCTTCAAAACAGGCCCACAAAACGGTATCAGGCGAAGCCCATAAATCCACAGTGAGCGGACTGTGAAACTTCTTATTTTCGACACCCCTGGTATATATTACCATCCCTGGTAGTCTAAAAAACCCATGGGAGTCTAAAATGAACCCATGGGATTCTAAACACAACCCATGGTAGTCTAAAACGAACCCATGGGAGTCTAGCAAAAAAAGAACTTAGAAAAATAACGCTTGGATTTTCATTCCTCCAGGCTCACACCGACTCACTGCACCACCCAGTCCGAGTAGGGGACCCGTTTCGGACTCAGACTCTGAGTGGTCCCTCTACTCTGGAGCCTCAGGAAGACCTCCAGACAGGGGGCCACCAACTGCACCACTTTGGCCGAATGGGGGACCCGTTTCGGCCTCAGACTCTGAGTGGTCCCGCTCCTCTGGAGCCTCAGGAAGACCTCCAGACAGGGGGCCCACTAACTGCACCACTTAGGCCGAGTAGGGGACCCGTTTCGGCCTCAGACTCTGAGTGGTCCCGCTCCTCTGGAGCCTCAGGAAGACCTCCAGACAGGGGGCCCACTAACTGCACCACTCAGGCCGAGTAGGGGACCCGTTTCGGCCTCAGACTCTGAGTGGTCCCGCTCCTCTGGAGCCTCAGGAAGACCTCCAGACAGGGGACCCACTAACTGCACCACTCAGGCCGAGTAGGGGAACCGTTCCGGCCTCAGACTCTGAGTGGTCCCGCTCCTCTGGAGCCTCACCAAGACCTCCAGACAGGGGGCCCACTAACTGCACCACTTAGGCCGAGTAGGGGACCCGTTTCGGCCTCAGACTCTGAGTGGACCCGCTCCTCTGGGGCCTCAGGAAGACCTCCAGACAGGGGGCCACCAACTGCACCATTCAGTCCGAGTAGGGGACCCGTTTCGGCCTCAGACTCTGAGTGGACCCGCTCCTCTGGAGCCTCAGGAAGACCTCCAGACAGGGGGCCCACTAACTCCACCACTTAGGCCGAGTAGGGGACCCGTTTCGGCCTCAGACTCTGAGTGGACCCACTCCTCTGGAGCCTCAGGAAGACCTCCAGACAGGGGGCCCACTAACTGCACCACTTAGGCCGAGTAGGGGACCCGTTTCGGCCTCAGACTCTGAGTGGACCCGCTCCTCTGGAGCCTCAGGAAGACCTCCAGACAGGGGGCCACCAACTGCACCACTTAGGCCGAGTAGGGGACCCGTTTCGGCCTCAGACTCTGAGTGGTCCCTCTCCTCTGGAGCCTCAGGAAGACCTCCAGACAGGGGGCCACCAACTGCACCACTTAGGCCGAATGGGGGACCCGTTTCGGCCTCAGACTCTGAGTGGTCCCGCTCCTCTGGAGCCTCAGGAAGACCTCCAGACAGGGGGCCCACTAACTGCACCACTTAGGCCGAGTAGGGGACCCGTTTCGGCCTCAGACTCTGAGTGGACCCGCTCCTCTGGAGCCTCAAGAAGACCTCCAGACAGGGGGCCACCAACTGCACCACTCAGGCCGAGTAGGGGACCCGTTTCGGCCTCAGACACTGAGTGGTCCCGCTCCTCTGGAGCCTCAGGAAGACCTCCAGACAGGGGGCCCGCTTACTGCACCACTTAGGCCGAGTAGGGGACCCGTTTCGGCCTCAGACTCTGAGTGGACCCGCTCCTCTGGAGCCTCACCAAGACCCCCAGACAGGGGGCCACCAACTGCACCACTTAGGCCGAGTAGGGGACCCGTTTCGGCCTCAGACTCTGAGTGGACCCGCTCCTCTGGAGCCTCAAGAAGACCTCCAGACAGGGGGCCACCAACTGCACCACTCAGGCCGAGTAGGGGACCCGTTTCGGCCTCAGACACTGAGTGGTCCCGCTCCTCTGGAGCCTCAGGAAGACCTCCAGACAGGGGGCCCGCTTACTGCACCACTTAGGCCGAGTAGGGGACCCGTTTCGGCCTCAGACTCTGAGTGGACCCGCTCCTCTGGAGCCTCACCAAGACCCCCAGACAGGGGGCCACCAACTGCACCACTTAGGCCGAGTAGGGGACCCGTTTCGGCCTCAGACTCTGAGTGGACCCGCTCCTCTGGAGCCTCAAGAAGACCTCCAGACAGGGGGCCACCAACTGCACCACTCAGGCCGAGTAGGGGACCCGTTTCGGCCTCAGACTCTGAGTGGACCCGCTCCTCTGGAGCCTCAGGAAGACCTCCAGACAGGGGGCCCACTAACTGCACCACATGGGCCGAGTAGGGGACCCGTTTCGGACTTAGACGCCAAGTGGTCCCGCACCCCTGGATGGTTCTAGAGACCCCCAGACCAGGGGCCACCAACTGCACCACTTGGGCCGAGTAGGGGACCCGTTTCGGCCTTAGACGCCACGTGGTCCCGCTCCTCTGGAGCCTCAGGAAGACCTCCAGACCGGGGGCCACCAACGGCACCACTCAGTCCGACCAGGGGACACCTTTCGGCCTTAGACGCCACGTGGTCCCGCTCCTCTGGAGCCTCAGGAAGACCTCCAGGGCCAGGGGCCACCTTTCCTATATGCCAAACAACCACTGTCCTGCAAAACAGGCCCACAAAACGGTATCAGGCGAAGCCCATAAATCCACAGTGAGCGGACTGTGAAACTTCTTATTTTCGACACCCCTGGTATATATTACCATCCCTGGTAGTCTAAAACGAACCCATGGGAGTCTAAAATGAACCCATGGGATTCTAAACACAACCCATGGTAGTCTAAAACGAACCCATGGGAGTCTAGCAAAAAAAGAACTTAGAAAAATAACGCTTGGATTTTCATTCCTCCAGGCTCACACCGACTCACTGCACAACTCAGTCCGAGTAGGGGACCCATATCGGACTCAGACTCTGAGTGGACCCGCTGCTCTGGAGCCTCAGGAAGACCTCCAGACAGGGGGCCACCAACTGCACCACTTAGGCCGAATAGGGGACCCGTTTCGGACTCAGACTCTGCGTGGTCCCGCTCCTCTGGAGCTGCAGGAAGACCCCCAGACAGGGGGCCACCGACTGCCCCACTTAGGCCGAATAGGGGACCCGTTTCGGCCTCAGACTCTGCGTGGTCCCGCTCCTCTGGAGCCTCAGGAAGACCTCCAGACCTGGGGCCCACCAACTGCCCCACTTAGGCCGAGAAGGGGACCCGTTTCGGCCAAAGACTCTGAGTGGACCCGCTGCTCTGGAGCCTCAGGAAGACCTCCAGACAGGGGGCCACCAACTGCACCACTTAGGCCGAATAGGGGACCCGTTTCGGACTCAGACTCGGAGTGGTCCCGCTCCTCTGGAGCATCAGGAAGACCTCCAGACAGGGGGCCACCAACTGCCCCACTTAGGCCGAGTAGGGGACCCGTTTCGGCCTCAGACTCTGCGTGGTCCCGCTCCTCTGGAGCATCAGGAAGACCTCCAGACAGGGGGCCACCCACTGCCCCACTTAGGCCGAGTAAGGGACCCGTTTCGGCCTCAGACTCTGCGTGGTCCCGCTCCTCTGGAGCCGCAGGAAGACCTCCAGACCTGGGGCCACCAACTGCCCCACTTAGGCCGAGAAGGGGACCCGTTTCGGCCTCAGACTCTGAGTGGACCCGCTGCTCTGGAGCCTCAGGAAGACCTCCAGACAGGGGGCAACTAACTGCCCCACTTAGGCCGAGAAGGGGACCCGTTTCGGCCTCAGACTCTGAGTGGTCCCGCTCCTCTGGAGCCTCAGGAAGACCCCCAGACAGGGGGCCACCAACTGCACCACTTAGGCCGAGTAGGGGACCCGTTTCGGCCTCAGACTCTGCGTGGTCCCGCTCCTCTGGAGCCGCAGGAAGACCTCCAGACCTGGGGCCACCAACTGCCCCACTTAGGCCGAGAAGGGGACCCGTTTCGGCCTCAGACTCTGAGTGGACCCGCTGCTCTGGAGCCTCAGGAAGACCTCCAGACAGGGGGCCACTAACTGCCCCACTTTGGCCGAGAAGGGGACCCGTTTCGGCCTCAGACTCTGAGTGGTCCCGCTCCTCTGGAGCCTCAGGAAGACCCCCAGACAGGGGGCCGACAACTGCACCACTTAGGCCGAATGGGGGACCCGTTTCGGACTTAGACGGCAAGTGGTCCCGCTCCTCTGGAGCCTCAGGAAGACCTCCAGACCGTGGACCACCAACTGCACCACTCGGGCCGAGTAGGGGACCCGTTTCGGCCTTAGACGCCACGTGGTCCCGCTCCTCTGGAGCCTCAGGAAGACCTCCAGACCGTGGACCACCAACTGCACCACTCGGGCCGAGTAGGGGACCCGTTTCGGCCTTAGACGCCACGTGGTCCCGCTCCTCTGGAGCCTCAGGAAGACCTCCAGACCGTGGACCACCAACTGCACCACTCGGGCCGAGTAGGGGACCCGTGTCGGCCTTAGACGCCACGTGGTCCCGCTCCTCTGGAGCCTCAGGAAGACCTCCAGACCGTGGACCACCAACTGCACCACTCAGTCCGACCAGGGGACCCGTTTCGGCCTTAGACGCCACGTGGTCCTGCTCCTCTGGAGCCTCAGGAAGACCTCCAGACCGGGGGTCACCAACGGCACCACTCAGTCCGACCAGGGGACCCGTTTCGGCCTTAGACGCCACGTGGTCCTGCTCCTCTGGAGCCTCAGGAAGACCTCCAGACCGGGGGTCACCAACGGCACCACTCAGTCCGACCAGGGGACCCGAATCGGCCTTAGACGCCACGGGGTCCCGCTCCTCTGGAGCCTCAGGAAGACTTCCAGACCAGGGGCCACCTTTCTTATATGTCAAACGACCACTGTCCTGCAAAACAGGCCCACAAAACGGTACCAGGCGAAGCCCATAAATTCACAGTGAGCGGACTGTGAAATTTCTTATTTTCGAGACCCCTGCTAACCCTATATTACCATCCCTGGTAGTCTAAAACGAACCCATGGGAGTCTAGCAGAAAAATGACTTAGAAAAAAAACGCTTGGTTTTTCAAACGAAGCCAAGGAATCCACAGTGAGCGGACTGTGAAATTTCTTGTTTAACAATTTATAATAATAATAATAGTTAATAATAAGAATAATAATTAGAATAATAATAAGAATAATAATAATAAGAATAATAATAATAATAATAATAATAAGAATAATAATAAGAATAAGAATAAGAAGAATAACAATAAGAGTAACAATACAAAGAAGAATAACAATAAGAATAAGAGGAATAACAATAAGAAATCAGGTCTCAGCACCAATCCCACATGCTCTCTGTCCCTCCCTTGCCATGGGAGCCCACACACACACACACACACACACACACACACACACACACACACACACACACACACACACACACACACACACACACACACACACACACACACACACACAACACCTCTATCTCTACCCAGGAATAGGAGGCTCAGCTCTGGTGTGTGTGTTTCCAGCTTCCCCCTACAGGCCCCCACACACACAACACCTCTATCTCTACCCAGGAATAGGAGGCTCAGCTCTGGGATGAGTGTTTCCAGCTTCCCCCTATAGGCCCACACACACACAAGTCCTCTGTCTCTACCCAGGAATAGGAGGCTCAGCACTGTTGTGTGTGTTTCCAGCTTCCCCCTATAGTCCCCACACACAAAATACCTCTATTTCTACCCAGGAAAAGGAGGCTCAGCTCTGGTGTGTGTGTTTCCAGCTTCCCCCTATAGGCCCCCACACACACACACACACAACACCTCTATCTCTACCCAGGAATAGGAGGCTCAGCTCTGGGATGAGTGTTTCCAGCTTCCCCCTATGGGCCCAAACACACAAGTCCTCTGTCTCTACCCAGGAATAGGAGGCTCAGCACTGGTGTGTGTGTGTTTCCAGCTTCCCCCTATAGTCCCCACACACAAAATACCTCTATTTCTACCCAGGAAAAGGAGGCTCAGCTCTGGTGTGTGTGTTTCCAGCTTCCCCCTATAGTCCCCACACACAAAATACCTCTATTTCTACCCAGGAAAAGGAGGCTCAGCTCTGGTGTGTGTGTTTCCAGCTTCCCCCTATAGGCCCCCCCCCACACACACAACACCTCTATCTCTACCCAGGAATAGGAGGCTCAGCTCTGGGAGGAGTGTTTCCAGCTTCCCCCTATAGGCCCAAACACACAAGTCCTCTGTCTCTACCCAGGAATAGGAGGCTCAGCACTGGTGTGTGTGTGTGTTTCCAGCTTCCCCCTATAGTCCCCACACACAAAATACCTCTATTTCTACCCAGGAAAAGGAGGCTCAGCTCTGGTGTGTGTGTTTCCAGCTTCCCCCTATAGGCCCCCCCACACACACACAACACCCCTATCTCTACCCAGGAATAGGAGGCTCAGCTCTGGGATGAGTGTTTCCAGCTTCCCCCTATGGGCCCAAACACACAAGTCCTCTGTCTCTACCCAGGAATAGGAGGCTCAGCACTGGTGTGTGTGTGTGTTTCCAGCTTCCCCCTATAGTCCCCACACACAAAATACCTCCATCCCTACCCAGGAATAGGAGCCTCAACTCGGGGATGTGTGTTTCCAGCTTCCCCCCATAGGCCCACACTCACTCTATCCCTACCCAGGAATTGGAGGCCCAGCTCTGGGATAAGTGTTTCCATCTCCCCCTGTAGACCCATACCCACACACACACACACACACACACACACACACACACACACACACACACACACACACACACACACACACACACACACACACACACACACACACACACACACACACACACACACACACACTCCATCCCTACCCAGGAACAGGAGCCTCAACTCGGGGATGTGTGTTTCCAGCTTCCCCCCATAGGCCCACACTCACTCTATCCCTACCCAGGAATTGGAGGCCCAGCTCTGGGATAAGTGTTTCCATCTCCCCCTGTAGACCCATACCCACACACACACACACACACACACACACACACACACACACACACACACACACACACACACACACACACACACACACACACACACACACACACACACACACACTCCATCCCTACCCAGGAACAGGAGCCTCAACTCGGGGATGTGTGTTTACAGCTTCCCCCCATAGGCCCACACTCACTCTATCCCTACCCAGGAATTGGAGGCCCAGCTCTGGGATAAGTGTTTCCATCTCCCCCT
>NW_027641350.1:32500-37500 GCF_949987615.1 Pollachius pollachius
CACTCTGTCCGAGTAGGGGACCCGTTTCGGCCTCAGACTCTGAGTGGTCCCGCTCCTCTGGAGCCTCACCAAGACCCCCAGACAGGGGGCCACCAACTGCACCACTCTGTCCGAGTAGGGGACCCGTTTCGGCCTCAGACTCTGAGTGGACCCGCTCCTCTGGAGCCTCACCAAGACCCCCAGACAGGGGGCCACCAACTGCACCACTCTGTCCGAGTAGGGGACCCGTTTCGGCCTCAGACTCTGAGTGGACCCGCTCCTCTGGAGCCTCACCAAGACCCCCAGACAGGGGGCCACCAACTGCACCACTTAGGCCGAGTAGGGGACCCGTTTCGGCCTCAGACTCTGAGTGGTCCCTCTCCTCTGGAGCCTCAGGAAGACCTCCAGACAGGGGGCCACCAACTGCACCACTTAGGCCGAATGGGGGACCTGTTTCGGCCTCAGACTCTGAGTGGACCCGCTCCTCTGGAGCCTCAGGAAGACCTCCAGACAGGGGGCCCACTAACTGCACCACATGGGCCGAGTAGGGGACCCGTTTCGGACTTAGACGCCAAGTGGTCCCGCACCCCTGGATGGTTCTAGAGACCCCCAGACCAGGGGCCACCAACTGCACCACTTGGGCCGAGTAGGGGACCCGTTTCGGCCTTAGACGCCACGTGGTCCCGCTCCTCTGGAGCCTCAGGAAGACCTCCAGACCGGGGGCCACCAACGGCACCACTCAGTCCGACCAGGGGACACCTTTCGGCCTTAGACGCCACGTGGTCCCGCTCCTCTGGAGCCTCAGGAAGACCTCCAGGGCCAGGGGCCACCTTTCCTATATGCCAAACAACCACTGTCCTGCAAAACAGGCCCACAAAACGGTATCAGGCGAAGCCCATGAATCCACAGTGAGCGGACTGTGAAACTTCTTATTTTCGACACCCCTGGTATATATCACCATCCCTGGTAGTCTAAAACGAACCCATGGGAGTCTAAAATGAACCCATGGGATTCTAAACACAACCCATGGTAGTCTAAAACGAACCCATGGGAGTCTAGCAAAAAAAGAACTTAGAAAAATAACGCTTGGATTTTCATTCCTCCAGGCTCACACCGACTCACTGCACAACTCAGTCCGAGTAGGGGACCCATTTCGGACTCAGACTCTGAGTGGACCCGCTGCTCTGGAGCCTCAGGAAGACCTCCAGACAGGGGCCCACCAACTGCACCACTTAGGCCGAATAGGGGACCCGTTTCGGACTCAGACTCTGCGTGGTCCCGCTCCTCTGGAGCATCAGGAAGACCTCCAGACAGGGGGCCACCAACTGCCCCACTTAGGCCGAGTAGGGGACCCGTTTCGGCCTCAGACTCTGCGTGGTCCCGCTCCTCTGGAGCATCAGGAAGACCTCCAGACAGGGGGCCACCAACTGCACCACTTAGGCCGAATAGGGGACCCGTTTCGGCCTCAGACTCGGAGTGGTCCCGCTCCTCTGGAGCATCAGGAAGACCTCCAGACAGGGGGCCACCAACTGCCCCACTTAGGCCGAGTAGGGGACCCGTTTCGGCCTCAGACTCTGCGTGGTCCCGCTCCTCTGGAGCATCAGGAAGACCTCCAGACAGGGGGCCACCAACTGCCCCACTTAGGCCGAGTAGGGGACCCGTTTCGGCCTCAGACTCTGCGTGGTCCCGCTCCTCTGGAGCATCAGGAAGACCTCCAGACAGGGGGCCACCAACTGCACCACTTAGGCCGAATAGGGGACCCGTTTCGGCCTCAGACTCGGAGTGGTCCCGCTCCTCTGGAGCATCAGGAAGACCTCCAGACAGGGGGCCACCAACTGCCCCACTTAGGCCGAGTAGGGGACCCGTTTCGGCCTCAGACTCTGCGTGGTCCCGCTCCTCTGGAGCATCAGGAAGACCTCCAGACAGGGGGCCACCAACTGCCCCACTTAGGCCGAGTAGGGGACCCGTTTCGGCCTCAGACTCTGCGTGGTCCCGCTCCTCTGGAGCCGCAGGAAGACCTCCAGACCTGGGGCCACCAACTGCCCCACTTAGGCCGAGTAGGGGACCCGTTTCGGCCTCAGACTCTGAGTGGACCCGCTGCTCTGGAGCCTCAGGAAGACCTCCAGACAGGGGGCCACTAACTGCCCCACTTAGGCCGAGAAGGGGAACCGTTTCGGCCTCAGACTCTGAGTGGTCCCGCTCCTCTGGAGCCTCAGGAAGACCCCCAGACAGGGGGCCACCAACTGCACCACTTAGGCCGAGTAGGGGACCCGTTTCGGCCTCAGACTCTGCGTGGTCCCGCTCCTCTGGAGCCGCAGGAAGACCTCCAGACCTGGGGCCACCAACTGCCCCACTTAGGCCGAGAAGGGGACCCGTTTCGGCCTCAGACTCTGAGTGGACCCGCTGCTCTGGAGCCTCAGGAAGACCTCCAGACAGGGGGCCACTAACTGCCCCACTTTGGCCGAGAAGGGGACCCGTTTCGGCCTCAGACTCTGAGTGGTCCCGCTCCTCTGGAGCCTCAGGAAGACCCCCAGACAGGGGGCCGACAACTGCACCACTTAGGCCGAATGGGGGACCCGTTTCGGACTTAGACGGCAAGTGGTCCCGCTCCTCTGGAGCCTCAGGAAGACCTCCAGACCATGGACCACCAACTGCACCACTCGGGCCGAGTAGGGGACCCGTTTCGGCCTCAGACTCTGAGTGGACCCGCTGCTCTGGAGCCTCAGGAAGACCTCCAGACAGGGGGCCACTAACTGCCCCACTTTGGCCGAGAAGGGGACCCGTTTCGGCCTCAGACTCTGAGTGGTCCCGCTCCTCTGGAGCCTCAGGAAGACCCCCAGACAGGGGGCCGACAACTGCACCACTTAGGCCGAATGGGGGACCCGTTTCGGACTTAGACGGCAAGTGGTCCCGCTCCTCTGGAGCCTCAGGAAGACCTCCAGACCGTGGACCACCAACTGCACCACTTGGGCCGAGTAGGGGACCCGTGTCGGCCTCAGACTCTGCGTGGTCCCGCTCCTCTGGAGCATCAGGAAGACCTCCAGACAGGGGGCCACCAACTGCCCCACTTAGGCCGAGTAGGGGACCCGTTTCGGCCTTAGACGCCACGTGGTCCCGCTCCTCTGGAGCCTCAGGAAGACTTCCAGACCAGGGGCCACCTTTCTTATATGTCAAACGACCACTGTCCTGCAAAACAGGCCCACAAAACGGTACCAGGCGAAGCCCATAAATCCACAGTGAGCGGACTGTGAAATTTCTTATTTTCGAGACCCCTGCTAACCCTATATTACCATCCCTGGTAGTCTAAAACGAACCCATGGGAGTCTAGCAGAAAAATGACTTAGAAAAAAAACGCTTGGTTTTTCAAACGAAGCCAAGGAATCCACAGTGAGCGGACTGTGAAATTTCTTGTTTAACAATTTATAATAATAATAATAGTTAATAATAAGAATAAGAATAATAATAAGAATAATAATAATAAGAAGAATAATAAGAAGAATAATAATAATAATAAGAAGAATAATAATAAGAATAAGAATAAGAAGAATAACAATAAGAGTAACAATACAAAGAAGAATAACAATAAGAATAAGAGGAATAACAATAAGAAATCAGGTCTCAGCACCAATCCCACATGCTCTCTGTCCCTCCCTTGCCATGGGAGCACACACACACACACACACACACACACACACACACACACACACACACACACACACACACACACACACACACACACACACACACACACACACACACACACACACACACACACATATGACCTCTATCTCTACCCAGGAATAGGAGGCTCAGCTCTGGTGTGTGTGTTTCCAGCTTCCCCCTATAGGCCCACACACACACAACACCTCTATCTCTACCCAGGAATAGGAGGCTCAGCACTGGTGTGTGTGTTTCCAGCTTCCCCCTATAGTCCCCACACACAAAATACCTCTATTTCTACCCAGGAAAAGGAGGCTCAGCTCTGGTGTGTGTGTTTCCAGCTTCCCCCTATAGTCCCCACAGACAAAATACCTCTATTTCTACCCAGGAAAAGGAGGCTCAGCTCTGGTGTGTGTGTTTCCAGCTTCCCCCTATAGGCCCCCCCACACACACACAACACCTCTATCTCTACCCAGGAATAGGAGGCTCAGCTCTGGGATGAGTGTTTCCAGCTTCCCCCTATAGGCCCAAACACACAAGTCCTCTGTCTCTACCCAGGAATAGGAGGCTCAGCACTGCTGTGTGTGTGTGTTTCCAGCTTCCCCCTATAGTCCCCACACACAAAATACCTCTATTTCTACCCAGGAAAAGGAGGCTCAGCTCTGGTGTGTGTGTTTCCAGCTTCCCCCTATAGGCCCCCCCACACACACACAACACCTCTATCTCTACCCAGGAATAGGAGGCTCAGCTCTGGTGTGTGTGTTTCCAGCTTCCCCCTATAGGCCCCCCCACACACACACACAACACCTCTATCTCTACCCAGGAAAAGGAGGCTCAGCTCTGGTGTGTGTGTTTCCAGCTTCCCCCTATAGTCCCCACAGACAAAATACCTCTATTTCTACCCAGGAAAAGGAGGCTCAGCTCTGGTGTGTGTGTTTCCAGCTTCCCCCTATAGGCCCCCCCACACACACACAACACCTCTATCTCTACCCAGGAATAGGAGGCTCAGCTCTGGGATGAGTGTTTCCAGCTTCCCCCTATAGGCCCAAACACACAAGTCCTCTGTCTCTACCCAGGAATAGGAGGCTCAGCACTGGTGTGTGTGTGTGTGTGTGTGTGTGTTTCCAGCTTCCCCCTATAGTCCCCACACACAAAATACCTCTATTTCTACCCAGGAAAAGGAGGCTCAGCTCTGGTGTGTGTGTTTCCAGCTTCCCCCTATAGGCCCACACACACACACAACACCTCTATCTCTACCCAGGAATAGGAGGCTCAGCACTGGTGTGTGTGTTTCCAGCTTCCCCCTATAGTCCCCACACACAAAATACCTCTATTTCTACCCAGGAAAAGGAGGCTCAGCT
>NW_027641349.1:10000-15000 GCF_949987615.1 Pollachius pollachius
CCTGAGGCTCCAGAGGAGCAGGACCACGTGGCGTCTAAGGCCGAAACGGGTCCCCTGGTCGGACTGAGTGGTGCCGTTGGTGACCCCCGGTCTGGAGGTCTTCCTGAGGCTCCAGAGGAGCAGGACCACGTGGCGTCTAAGGCCGAAACGGGTCCCCTGGTCGGACTGAGTGGTGCAGTTGGTGGTCCACGGTCTGGAGGTCTTCCTGAGGCTCCAGAGGAGCGGGACCACGTGGCGTCTAAGGCCGACACGGGTCCCCTACTCGGCCCGAGTGGTGCAGTTGGTGGTCCACGGTCTGGAGGTCTTCCTGAGGCTCCAGAGGAGCGGGACCACGTGGCGTCTAAGGCCGAAACGGGTCCCCTACTCGGCCCGAGTGGTGCAGTTGGTGGTCCACGGTCTGGAGGTCTTCCTGAGGCTCCAGAGGAGCGGGACCACGTGGCGTCTAAGGCCGAAACGGGTCCCCTACTCGGCCCGAGTGGTGCAGTTGGTGGTCCACGGTCTGGAGGTCTTCCTGA
This sequence comes from Pollachius pollachius, assembly GCF_949987615.1. Lineage (NCBI taxonomy): Eukaryota > Metazoa > Chordata > Actinopteri > Gadiformes > Gadidae > Pollachius > Pollachius pollachius. Next base: position 10,516 of record NW_027641349.1, read on the forward strand.
GGCTCCAGAGGAGCGGGACCACTTGCCGTCTAAGTCCGAAACGGGTCCCCCATTCGGCCTAAGTGGTGCAGTTGTCGGCCCCCTGTCTGGGGGTCTTCCTGAGGCTCCAGAGGAGCGGGACCACTCAGAGTCTGAGGCCGAAACGGGTCCCCTTCTCGGCCAAAGTGGGGCAGTTAGTGGCCCCCTGTCTGGAGGTCTTCCTGAGGCTCCAGAGCAGCGGGTCCACTCAGAGTCTGAGGCCGAAACGGGTCCCCTTCTCGGCCTAAGTGGGGCAGTTGGTGGCCCCAGGTCTGGAGGTCTTCCTGCGGCTCCAGAGGAGCGGGACCACGCAGAGTCTGAGGCCGAAACGGGTCCCCTACTCGGCCTAAGTGGTGCAGTTGGTGGCCCCCTGTCTGGGGGTCTTCCTGAGGCTCCAGAGGAGCGGGACCACTCAGAGTCTGAGGCCGAAACGGGTCCCCTTCTCGGCCTAAGTGGGGCAGTTAGTTGCCCCCTGTCTGGAGGTCTTCCTGAGGCTCCAGAGCAGCGGGTCCACTCAGAGTCTGAGGCCGAAACGGGTCCCCTTCTCGGCCTAAGTGGGGCAGTTGGTGGCCCCAGGTCTGGAGGTCTTCCTGCGGCTCCAGAGGAGCGGGACCACGCAGAGTCTGAGGCCGAAACGGGTCCCTTACTCGGCCTAAGTGGGGCAGTGGGTGGCCCCCTGTCTGGAGGTCTTCCTGATGCTCCAGAGGAGCGGGACCACGCAGAGTCTGAGGCCGAAACGGGTCCCCTACTCGGCCTAAGTGGGGCAGTTGGTGGCCCCCTGTCTGGAGGTCTTCCTGATGCTCCAGAGGAGCGGGACCACTCCGAGTCTGAGTCCGAAACGGGTCCCCTATTCGGCCTAAGTGGTGCAGTTGGTGGCCCCCTGTCTGGAGGTCTTCCTGAGGCTCCAGAGCAGCGGGTCCACTCAGAGTCTTTGGCCGAAACGGGTCCCCTTCTCGGCCTAAGTGGGGCAGTTGGTGGGCCCCAGGTCTGGAGGTCTTCCTGAGGCTCCAGAGGAGCGGGACCACGCAGAGTCTGAGGCCGAAACGGGTCCCCTATTCGGCCTAAGTGGGGCAGTCGGTGGCCCCCTGTCTGGGGGTCTTCCTGCAGCTCCAGAGGAGCGGGACCACGCAGAGTCTGAGTCCGAAACGGGTCCCCTATTCGGCCTAAGTGGTGCAGTTGGTGGCCCCCTGTCTGGAGGTCTTCCTGAGGCTCCAGAGCAGCGGGTCCACTCAGAGTCTGAGTCCGATATGGGTCCCCTACTCGGACTGAGTTGTGCAGTGAGTCGGTGTGAGCCTGGAGGAATGAAAATCCAAGCGTTATTTTTCTAAGTTCTTTTTTTGCTAGACTCCCATGGGTTCGTTTTAGACTACCATGGGTTGTGTTTAGAATCCCATGGGTTCATTTTAGACTCCCATGGGTTCGTTTTAGACTACCAGGGATGGTAATATATACCAGGGGTGTCGAAAATAAGAAGTTTCACAGTCCGCTCACTGTGGATTTATGGGCTTCGCCTGATACCGTTTTGTGGGCCTGTTTTGCAGGACAGTGGTTGTTTGGCATATAGGAAAGGTGGCCCCTGGCCCTGGAGGTCTTCCTGAGGCTCCAGAGGAGCGGGACCACGTGGCGTCTAAGGCCGAAAGGTGTCCCCTGGTCGGACTGAGTGGTGCCGTTGGTGGCCCCCGGTCTGGAGGTCTTCCTGAGGCTCCAGAGGAGCGGGACCACGTGGCGTCTAAGGCCGAAACGGGTCCCCTACTCGGCCCAAGTGGTGCAGTTGGTGGCCCCTGGTCTGGGGGTCTCTAGAACCATCCAGGGGTGCGGGACCACTTGGCGTCTAAGTCCGAAACGGGTCCCCTACTCGGCCCATGTGGTGCAGTTAGTGGGCCCCCTGTCTGGAGGTCTTCCTGAGGCTCCAGAGGAGCGGGTCCACTCAGAGTCTGAGGCCGAAACGGGTCCCCTACTCGGCCTGAGTGGTGCAGTTGGTGGCCCCCTGTCTGGAGGTCTTCTTGAGGCTCCAGAGGAGCGGGTCCACTCAGAGTCTGAGGCCGAAACGGGTCCCCTACTCGGCCTAAGTGGTGCAGTTGGTGGCCCCCTGTCTGGGGGTCTTGGTGAGGCTCCAGAGGAGCGGGTCCACTCAGAGTCTGAGGCCGAAACGGGTCCCCTACTCGGCCTAAGTGGTGCAGTAAGCGGGCCCCCTGTCTGGAGGTCTTCCTGAGGCTCCAGAGGAGCGGGACCACTCAGTGTCTGAGGCCGAAACGGGTCCCCTACTCGGCCTGAGTGGTGCAGTTGGTGGCCCCCTGTCTGGAGGTCTTCTTGAGGCTCCAGAGGAGCGGGTCCACTCAGAGTCTGAGGCCGAAACGGGTCCCCTACTCGGCCTAAGTGGTGCAGTTGGTGGCCCCCTGTCTGGGGGTCTTGGTGAGGCTCCAGAGGAGCGGGTCCACTCAGAGTCTGAGGCCGAAACGGGTCCCCTACTCGGCCTAAGTGGTGCAGTAAGCGGGCCCCCTGTCTGGAGGTCTTCCTGAGGCTCCAGAGGAGCGGGACCACTCAGTGTCTGAGGCCGAAACGGGTCCCCTACTCGGCCTGAGTGGTGCAGTTGGTGGCCCCCTGTCTGGAGGTCTTCTTGAGGCTCCAGAGGAGCGGGTCCACTCAGAGTCTGAGGCCGAAACGGGTCCCCTACTCGGCCTAAGTGGTGCAGTTAGTGGGCCCCCTGTCTGGAGGTCTTCCTGAGGCTCCAGAGGAGCGGGACCACTCAGAGTCTGAGGCCGAAACGGGTCCCCCATTCGGCCTAAGTGGTGCAGTTGGTGGCCCCCTGTCTGGAGGTCTTCCTGAGGCTCCAGAGGAGAGGGACCACTCAGAGTCTGAGGCCGAAACGGGTCCCCTACTCGGCCTAAGTGGTGCAGTTGGTGGCCCCCTGTCTGGAGGTCTTCCTGAGGCTCCAGAGGAGCGGGTCCACTCAGAGTCTGAGGCCGAAACGGGTCCCCTACTCGGCCTAAGTGGTGCAGTTAGTGGGCCCCCTGTCTGGAGGTCTTCCTGAGGCTCCAGAGGAGTGGGTCCACTCAGAGTCTGAGGCCGAAACGGGTCCCCTACTCGGCCTAAGTGGTGGAGTTAGTGGGCCCCCTGTCTGGAGGTCTTCCTGAGGCTCCAGAGGAGCGGGTCCACTCAGAGTCTGAGGCCGAAACGGGTCCCCTACTCGGACTGAATGGTGCAGTTGGTGGCCCCCTGTCTGGAGGTCTTCCTGAGGCCCCAGAGGAGCGGGTCCACTCAGAGTCTGAGGCCGAAACGGGTCCCCTACTCGGCCTAAGTGGTGCAGTTAGTGGGCCCCCTGTCTGGAGGTCTTGGTGAGGCTCCAGAGGAGCGGGACCACTCAGAGTCTGAGGCCGGAACGGTTCCCCTACTCGGCCTGAGTGGTGCAGTTAGTGGGTCCCCTGTCTGGAGGTCTTCCTGAGGCTCCAGAGGAGCGGGACCACTCAGAGTCTGAGGCCGAAACGGGTCCCCTACTCGGCCTGAGTGGTGCAGTTAGTGGGCCCCCTGTCTGGAGGTCTTCCTGAGGCTCCAGAGGAGCGGGACCACTCAGAGTCTGAGGCCGAAACGGGTCCCCTACTCGGCCTAAGTGGTGCAGTTAGTGGGCCCCCTGTCTGGAGGTCTTCCTGAGGCTCCAGAGGAGCGGGACCACTCAGAGTCTGAGGCCGAAACGGGTCCCCCATTCGGCCAAAGTGGTGCAGTTGGTGGCCCCCTGTCTGGAGGTCTTCCTGAGGCTCCAGAGTAGAGGGACCACTCAGAGTCTGAGTCCGAAACGGGTCCCCTACTCGGACTGGGTGGTGCAGTGAGTCGGTGTGAGCCTGGAGGAATGAAAATCCAAGCGTTATTTTTCTAAGTTCTTTTTTTGCTAGACTCCCATGGGTTCGTTTTAGACTACCATGGGTTGTGTTTAGAATCCCATGGGTTCATTTTAGACTCCCATGGGTTCGTTTTAGACTACCAGGGATGGTAATATATACCAGGGGTGTCGAAAATAAGAAGTTTCACAGTCCGCTCACTGTGGATTTATGGGCTTCGCCTGATACCGTTTTGTGGGCCTGTTTTGAAGGACATACCCCCATCCTAGTATAGGTCGGAGACAGTAGGTGCACAGTCAATAGGTGACTGCTGGTGCCCCGTCCCTTCAGCCCACGGACCCAAGCGGTCCGGCATGTTGGCGAGCGTCCGACGGAAATGGTCTAAGCGGCACACCTCAGTGAGGGCCCCAGTGTGGCTTTCGTTCCACACGAAGGGTGCCTCACAACGTGTGCCCGAATCCAGTGCTCCTGCCTTTTGGTGGGTGTGCTAGACGACGCGAGTAGCCGAGTAGCCCCGTCTGTCCTAGGTGTCCTGCGAGGGCGGGCCGTGGTTACGGAGAGGTCGGCCTCATACGGGTGTCCGACTTTACATCCTTGGATGTTCTCCTTACGGCCACGGTTCGCCTGTACGATT
>NW_027641348.1:0-5000 GCF_949987615.1 Pollachius pollachius
ACTATTATTATTATTATAAATTGTTAAACAAGAAATTTCACAGTCCGCTCACTGTGGATTCCTTGGCTTCGTTTGAAAAACCAAGCGTTTTTTTTCTAAGTCATTTTTCTGCTAGACTCCCATGGGTTCGTTTTAGACTACCAGGGATGGTAATATAGGGTTAGCAGGGGTCTCGAAAATAAGAAATTTCACAGTCCGCTCACTGTGGATTTATGGGCTTCGCCTGGTACCGTTTTGTGGGCCTGTTTTGCAGGACAGTGGTCGTTTGACATATAAGAAAGGTGGCCCCTGGTCTGGAAGTCTTCCTGAGGCTCCAGAGGAGCGGGACCCCGTGGCGTCTAAGGCCGATTCGGGTCCCCTGGTCGGACTGAGTGGTGCCGTTGGTGACCCCCGGTCTGGAGGTCTTCCTGAGGCTCCAGAGGAGCGGGACCACGTGGCGTCTAAGGCCGAAACGGGTCCCCTGGTCGGACTGAGTGGGGCCGTTGGTGGCCCCCGGTCTGGAGGTCCTCCTGAGGCTCCAGAGGAGCGGGACCACGTGGCGTCTAAGGCCGAAACGGGTCCCCTGGTCGGACTGAGTGGTGCCGTTGGTGGCCCCCGGTCTGGAGGTCTTCCTGAGGCTCCAGAGGAGCGGGACCACGTGGCGTCTAAGGCCGAAACGGGTCCCCTGGTCGGACTGAGTGGTGCAGTTGGTGGTCCACGGTCTGGAGGTCTTCCTGAGGCTCCAGAGGAGCGGGACCACGTGGCGTCTAAGGCCGACACGGGTCCCCTACTCGGCCCGAGTGGTGCAGTTGGTGGTCCACGGTCTGGAGGTCTTCCTGAGGCTCCAGAGGAGCGGGACCACGTGGCGTCTAAGGCCGAAACGGGTCCCCTACTCGGCCCGAGTGGTGCAGTTGGTGGTCCACGGTCTGGAGGTCTTCCTGAGGCTCCAGAGGAGCGGGACCACTTGCCGTCTAAGTCCGAAACGGGTCCCCCATTCGGCCTAAGTGGTGCAGTTGTCGGCCCCCTGTCTGGGGGTCTTCCTGAGGCTCCAGAGGAGCGGGACCACTCAGAGTCTGAGGCCGAAACGGGTCCCCTTCTCGGCCAAAGTGGGGCAGTTAGTGGCCCCCTGTCTGGAGGTCTTCCTGAGGCTCCAGAGCAGCGGGTCCACTCAGAGTCTGAGGCCGAAACGGGTCCCCTTCTCGGCCTAAGTGGGGCAGTTGGTGGCCCCAGGTCTGGAGGTCTTCCTGCGGCTCCAGAGGAGCGGGACCACGCAGAGTCTGAGGCCGAAACGGGTCCCCTAGTCGGCCTAAGTGGTGCAGTTGGTGGCCCCCTGTCTGGGGGTCTTCCTGAGGCTCCAGAGGAGCGGGACCACTCAGAGTCTGAGGCCGAAACGGGTCCCCTTCTCGGCCTAAGTGGGGCAGTTAGTGGCCCCCTGTCTGGAGGTCTTCCTGAGGCTCCAGAGCAGCGGGTCCACTCAGAGTCTGAGGCCGAAACGGGTCCCCTTCTCGGCCTAAGTGGGGCAGTTGGTGGCCCCAGGTCTGGAGGTCTTCCTGCGGCTCCAGAGGAGCGGGACCACGCAGAGTCTGAGGCCGAAACGGGTCCCTTACTCGGCCTAAGTGGGGCAGTTGGTGGCCCCCTGTCTGGAGGTCTTCCTGATGCTCCAGAGGAGCGGGACCACGCAGAGTCTGAGGCCGAAACGGGTCCCCTACTCGGCCTAAGTGGGGCAGTTGGTGGCCCCCTGTCTGGAGGTCTTCCTGATGCTCCAGAGGAGCGGGACCACTCCGAGTCTGAGTCCGAAACGGGTCCCCTTCTCGGCCTAAGTGGGGCAGTTGGTGGGCCCCAGGTCTGGAGGTCTTCCTGAGGCTCCAGAGGAGCGGGACCACGCAGAGTCTGAGGCCGAAACGGGTCCCCTATTCGGCCTAAGTGGGGCAGTCGGTGGCCCCCTGTCTGGAGGTCTTCCTGAGGCTCCAGAGCAGCGGGTCCACTCAGAGTCTGAGTCCGAAATGGGTCCCCTACTCGGACTGAGTTGTGCAGTGAGTCGGTGTGAGCCTGGAGGAATGAAAATCCAAGCGTTATTTTTCTAAGTTCTTTTTTTGCTAGACTCCCATGGGTTCGTTTTAGACTACCATGGGTTGTGTTTAGAATCCCATGGGTTCATTTTAGACTCCCATGGGTTCGTTTTAGACTACCAGGGATGGTAATATATACCAGGGGTGTCGAAAATAAGAAGTTTCACAGTCCGCTCACTGTGGATTTATGGGCTTCGCCTGATACCGTTTTGTGGGCCTGTTTTGCAGGACAGTGGTTGTTTGGCATATAGGAAAGGTGGCCCCTGGCCCTGGAGGTCTTCCTGAGGCTCCAGAGGAGCGGGACCACGTGGCGTCTAAGGCCGAAAGGTGTCCCCTGGTCGGACTGAGTGGTGCCGTTGGTGGCCCCCGGTCTGGAGGTCTTCCTGAGGCTCCAGAGGAGCGGGACCACGTGGCGTCTAAGGCCGAAACGGGTCCCCTACTCGGCCCAAGTGGTGCAGTTGGTGGCCCCTGGTCTGGGGGTCTCTAGAACCATCCAGGGGTGCGGGACCACTTGGCGTCTAAGTCCGAAACGGGTCCCCTACTCGGCCCATGTGGTGCAGTTAGTGGGCCCCCTGTCTGGAGGTCTTCCTGAGGCTCCAGAGGAGCGGGTCCACTCAGAGTCTGAGGCCGAAACGGGTCCCCTACTCGGCCTAAGTGGTGCAGTAAGCGGGCCCCCTGTCTGGAGGTCTTCCTGAGGCTCCAGAGGAGCGGGACCACTCAGTGTCTGAGGCCGAAACGGGTCCCCTACTCGGCCTGAGTGGTGCAGTTGGTGGCCCCCTGTCTGGAGGTCTTCTTGAGGCTCCAGAGGAGCGGGTCCACTCAGAGTCTGAGGCCGAAACGGGTCCCCTACTCGGCCAAAGTGGTGCAGTTGGTGGCCCCCTGTCTGGGGGTCTTGGTGAGGCTCCAGAGGAGCGGGTCCACTCAGAGTCTGAGGCCGGAACGGTTCCCCTACTCGGCCTGAGTGGTGCAGTTAGTGGGCCCCCTGTCTGGAGGTCTTCCTGAGGCTCCAGAGGAGCGGGACCACTCAGAGCCTGAGGCCGAAACGGGTCCCCTACTCGGACTGAGTGGTTCAGTTGGTGGCCCCCTGTCTGGGGGTCTTGGTGAGGCTCCAGAGGAGCGGGTCCACTCAGAGTCTGAGGCCGAAACGGGTCCCCTACTCGGACAGAGTGGTGCAGTTGGTGGCCCCCTGTCTGGGGGTCTTGGTGAGGCTCCAGAGGAGCGGGTCCACTCAGAGTCTGAGGCCGAAACGGGTCCCCTACTCGGCCTAAGTGGTGCAGTTAGTGGGCCCCAGGTCTGGAGGTCTTCCTGAGGCTCCAGAGGAGCGGGACCACTCAGAGTCTGAGGCCGAAACGGGTCCCCTACTCGGACAGAGTGGTGCAGTTGGTGGCCCCCTGTCTGGGGGTCTTGGTGAGGCTCCAGAGGAGCGGGTCCACTCAGAGTCTGAGGCCGAAACGGGTCCCCTACTCGGCCTAAGTGGTGCAGTTAGTGGGCCCCCTGTCTGGAGGTCTTCCAGAGGCTCCAGAGGACCGGGACCACTCAGTGTCTGAGGCCGAAACGGGTCCCCTACTCGGACTGAGTGGTGCAGTTGGTGGCCCCCTGTCTGGGGGTCTTGGTGAGGCTCCAGAGGAGCGGGTCCACTCAGAGTCTGAGGCCGAAACGGGTCCCCTACTCGGACAGAGTGGTGCAGTTGGTGGCCCCCTGTCTGGGGGTCTTGGTGAGGCTCCAGAGGAGCGGGTCCACTCAGAGTCTGAGGCCGAAACGGGTCCCCTACTCGGCCTAAGTGGTGCAGTTAGTGGGCCCCCTGTCTGGAGGTCTTGGTGAGGCTCCAGAGCAGCGGGTCCACTCAGAGTCTGAGGCCGAAACGGGTCCCCTACTCGGCCTAAGTGGTGCAGTTAGTGGGCCCCCTGTCTGGAGGTCTTCCTGAGGCTCCAGTGGAGCGGGTCCACTCAGAGTCTGAGGCCGAAACGGGTCCCCTACTCGGACTGAGTGGTGTAGTTGGTGGCCCCCTGTCTGGAGGTCTTCCTGAGGCTCCAGAGGAGCGGGTCCACTCAGAGTCTGAGGCCGAAACGGGTCCCCTACTCGGCCTAAGTGGTGCAGTTGGTGGCCCCCTGTCTGGGGGTCTTGGTGAGGCTCCAGAGGAGCGGGTCCACTCAGAGTCTGAGGCCGGAACGGTTCCCCTACTCGGCCTGAGTGGTGCAGTTAGTGGGCCCCCTGTCTGGAGGTCTTCCTGAGGCTCCAGAGGAGCGGGACCACTCACAGTCTGAGGCCGAAACGGGTCTCCTACTCGGCCAGAGTGGTGCAGTTAGTGGGCCCCCTGTCTGGAGGTCTTCCTGAGGCTCCAGAGGAGCGGGACCACTCAGAGTCTGAGGCCGAAACGGGTCCCCTACTCGGCCTAAGTGGTGCAGTTAGTGGGCCCCCTGTCTGGAGGTCTTCCTGAGGCTCCAGAGGAGCGGGACCACTCAGAGTCTGAGGCCGAAACGGGTCCCCCATTCGGCCAAAGTGGTGCAGTTGGTGGCCCCCTGTCTGGAGGTCTTCCTGAGGCTCCAGAGGAGAGGGACCACTGAGAGTCTGTGTCCGAAACGGGTCCCCTACTCGGACTGGGTGGTGCAGTGAGTCGGTGTGAGCCTGGAGGAATGAAAATCCAAGCGTTATTTTTCTAAGTTCTTTTTTTGCTAGACTCCCATGGGTTCGTTTTAGACTACCATGGGTTGTGTTTAGAATCCCATGGGTTCATTTTAGACTCCCATGGGTTCGTTTTAGACTACCAGGGATGGTAATATATACCAGGGGTGTCGAAAATAAGAAGTTTCACAGTCCGCTCACTGTGGATTTATGGGCTTCGCCTGATACCGTTTTGTGGGCCTGTTTTGAAGGACATACCCCCATCCTAGTATAGGTCGGAGACAGTAGGTGCACAGTCAATAGGTGACTGCTGGTGCCCCGTCCCTTCAG